>NC_053024.1:56972543-57039677 GCF_003073215.2 Triticum urartu | reverse complement strand
AACTCCTCTTCCTCCTCATCTTCAGGCAGCTCGCCGCAAGCAGAGCCTCCATCCCCACCAAGAAGGCGTCTCCGCAAGGCCGGGGACGTAGCAGAGCGGCAGACGAGTCAACAGCCGCCGCGCCGCGCGACACGCTCCACCGCGGCAAGCACTGTTGCCGCGGGAGCACCTCACGCTGCTGCGGCAACTGGAGCGGGGTCTTGCCGGACCACCGCTTCTGCTCCTGCTGCTTCTCACGCCGCGGCGGCAGCTGGAGCGGGGTCGTCTCAGACCTCCGCCACTGTTCCCGCCAAGCGGCCAAGGGAACCTATGTTGGAGAAAGTTGCAGAAAACAAAAATTTTCCTACTCGTTTCACCAAGATCCATCTAGGAGTTCATCTAGCAACGAGACATCGGATGCATCTACATACCTTTGTAGATCGCGCACGGAAGCGTTCAAAGAACAGTGATGATGTAGTCGAACACGACGTGATCCAAATCACCGATGACCAAGCGCCGAACGGACGGCACCTCCGCGTTCAACACACGTACGGGACGGGAGACATCTCCTCCTTCTTGATCCAGCAAGGGGAGGAGGAGAGGTTGATGAAGATCCAGCAGCACGACGGCGTGGTGGTGGATGCAGGGCGTCACAGTAGCAGGGCTTCGCCTATACTACGAGGGAGAGACGTAACGGGGAGAGAGGGAGGCGCCAAAGCTCAGGTATGAAGTCCTCCCCTCTCCTCAACTATATATAGGGGTGCCAAGGGGGGGCGCCGGCCCTAGTAGATGGATCTACTAGGGGGGGGGGGGCGGCGGCCAAGGGTGGGGGGCTTGCCCCCCAAGCAAGGGGGCGCCCCCTTTAGGGTTTCCCCCAACCCTAGCCGCATGGGCCCTTAGGGGGTTGGCGCCCCAGCCCACTTTGGGCTGGGTTCCCTCCCACTTCATCCCATGGGGCCCCACGGGATAGGTGGCCCCACCAGGTGGACCCCCGGGACCCTTCCGATGGTGTCGGTACAATACCGGTGACCCCGAAACTTGTCCCGATGGCCGAAACAGCACTTCCTATATATAATTCTTTACCTCCGGACCATTCCGGAACTCCTCGTGACGTCCGGGATCTCATCCGGGACTCCGAACAACATTCGGGTTACTGCATATACATATCCTCACAACCCTAGCGTCACCGAACCTTAAGTGTGTAGACCCTACGGGTTCGGGAGACAAGTAGACATGACCGAGACGACTCTCCGGTCAATAACCAACAGCGGGATCTGGATACCCATGTTGGCTCCCACATGCTCCATGATGATCTCATCGGATGAACCACGATGTCGAGGATTCAATCAACCCCGTATGCAATTCCCTTTGTCAATCGATATGTTACTTGCCCGAGATTCGATCGTCGGTATCCCAATACCTCGTTCAATCTCGTTACCGGCAAGTCACTTTACTCGTACCGTAATGCATGATCCCGTGACCAGACACTTGGTCACTTTGAGCTCATTATGATGATGCATTACCGAGTGGGCCCGGTGATACCTCTCCGTCATACGGAGTGACAAATCCCAGTCTTGATCGATGTCAACCCAACAGACACTTTCGGAGATACCCGTAGTCTACCTTTATAGTCACCCAGTTATGTTGTGACGTTTGGTATACCCAAAGCACTCCTACGGTATCCGGGAGTTACACGATCTCATGGTCTAAGGAAAAGTTACTTTGACATTGGAAAACTCTAGCAAATGAACTATACGATGTTGTGCTATGTTTAGGTTTGGGTCTCATCCATCACATCATTCTCCTAATGATGTGATCTCGTTATCAATGACATCCAATGTCCATAGTCAGGAAACCATGACTATCTGTTGATCAACGAGCTAGTCAACTAGAGGCTTACTAGGGACATGTTGGTGTCTGTTATTCACACATGTATTACGATTTCCGGATAATACAATTATAGCATGAATAAAGACAATTATCATGAACAAGGAAATATAATAATAAAGCTTTTATTATTGCCTCTAGGGCATATTTCCAACAACCTACTCCTCCGCCTCCTCGCGCCGGACATGAGCCGGACTTCGACTTCTCCGCGTTTAGCTCCGACGAGGAAGAAGAGTAAGATTCTCTTGTTGTACTTGTAGTTCTTCGATTCTTGCTGTTTTGTCTTGTATCTCATTTGCTTTACTCTGAACTTATTCCTTTTTAGGACTCTGGCCCAGAGAGCAGCGAAGAGAGCCAAGGTCCCGGTGATTGTCATCGAGGACGAACCCACCGCGACAGCAGGGGGTGCGTCCGAGACAACCTTACCGGACCCGGCAACTATTCTCCAGAGCAGCCCCCAGCGTAAGTATATGGTTCACTTTCCGCTGTTAGGCGCGCATGGATACTCTTTCTTTGCTGACATCTGACTGTTGGTTTGTGTAGGAGCAAAGCAGCCCCACCAGGAGCGCCCGGAGGCCGACCCGAAATGCCAAGGGAGAGTCCTCCGGCAAGGGAGAGTTCTCCGGCAAGGGAGAAGTCTCCGGCAAGGGAGAGTTCTCCGGCAAGGGACAGCACCAGCGGCCCCCCGGCGGCGGAGACCACGACTGCAGAACCCGGTACAGGTAATCCTCTCGCTTCAAAACTTCCCTTGGGTTCTTCTTCTTTTGATCTTCTTTTTTTGGATATTTGCTTGACTCTTCTCCCTTTTCCGGCCGTCAGACCCATCTGCTGCGGAGCCGATGGAGATCGAGGTTGCCGCCGCCGACGCCGCTGCCACCGAAGAAGCAGCCGGTGCTGACGATCCCGCCGGCGCAGAGGCCGCCAAAGCTGCCGCCGCAGAAGCAGGCGGGGGGTCTGGCGATCGCACTGACGGCCCTGAGGCCGCAGGAGCGCCAGGCGCTACGCCGACCGCCGATCCCTCCGCCGCTGCCACAGCGTCAGGCTCTGAAGAGCCCCAGCCAGGCGTCTACTTGAAGGTCGGCGATGGCGTCTTCATCAACCTCCCCTAGGCGTCGAGCTCCAGGGCGCCGGTCGAAGGAGAGAGCTTCGACGGAGAGGTGCTCGCCTTCGGCGGGCTGACGCTGGTTGATGCGCCGAGCAGCAGCAGCAGCGAGCTTGAGGAGGAGCGGCTGCTGCGGAAGCTGGTGTCGCTCTATCGTGCCCGGCAAGCCAAGCTGGAATCCCGCGAGGCGCTTGTTACGAAGGAGGGAGTGGACATCGAAAAGCGCACGGAGGAGCTCCGGGGTCTCAACCAGGAAGCTCTCCGGTCCCTGGCAGAGGAGCGGGAGCAATTCGCCGAGGAGCAGAAGGCCTTCCTCCTCGAGAAGGCTGAAGTCGAAGAGCAACAGCGGCTTGCCGCTGAAAAGCTGTCTGCGCAGGAGGGCGAGCTGGTGCAGCCGAAGGTCAACCTTGACGCCCACGAGGAGGAGCTTGCCGCGCGCGAGCGAACATTCGGCGGAGCCCTCAAGCAAGCGGAGGATGCTGCCACAGCCGCCGAGGCCGCCAAGAAGGAGCTGGAGACGAAGGTGGCGCAGCTGGAGGCCGATCTCAAGGCGAGTGGTGAAGAGCTTGCCGCGCTCAAGCGTGAGCGGGAGAAGGACGCCCACAGCAACTCAAAGCTGCAGGTTTGTCTCGCCGAGAAGGGCAAAGAGCTTAGCGCCGCCAAGGACTCCAACGCAGATCTTGAGTTGAAGCTGACCACTTTGACCAAGACGCTGGACGGCGCCAGGGAACAGGAGGTGGCCTTGAAGGAGGAGATCAAGGCCGACAAGGCGCTGCTGGCGAGTGCTGCCGCCGCCCAGAATGCTTTTAGGGAGAATGTGGAGCACTGGACGGGGGGTCTCGTGAATGCTGCTGCAGATATCGACAGGGAGCTGGCGCAGCTGGGGGTGGAGGATCTCGGGTATCCCTCTGATGAGAACCTCCAACCCAGCGCCAAGCTCACCTTGTTCTTCAAAGGCGTGGCGACGGCCCTCCAGCGACTCCGGGAGAGGATCCCAAAGCAGCTGGCCGACGAGTCGCGCAAGATCTGCACGGGAGCTCTTCAAAAGGTGTTGGTGAAGGTGGCCTTCCGCAACCCGGGCCTCAACCTCACCAATGTCCTCAAGACCCTGCCGCCGGATGCTGATCTAGAGGCGCTCAAGACCCTTGTCGCACCCATTGTGGACAAGGTGAGCGGGATCAAGAGGATTGAGGGCGATCGTGTAGACTAGGCCGCCCGTTTTCTTCTTTTCTTGTCGCTGCTGGTCATGTTATGAGAACAATCTGTTAGAGCCGCGACAAGCTACCTTGTAATATAACTCTATTCCGGGTAATGATTGCAATGTTATTCCCTTTACTTGATTCCTCCCTTTGTATGTTTTTGCCCTACGCTTTTAGGGAACTTGCCGGTGCAGGCACCTTAGCCGCGAGCGCTGAGTGCGGGACGTCAGCAGCCTGCTGGCGGTGCCGCTACCGACAAGAAACCTTGTCGCAACTAGTCGCAGCTCATTTAAGTTGTTGAGCGGACTCGAAACAAAGTAAGGGCGCAACTAGCTACGAGTTGGTTCCTCCGCGCACAGGTTTTCCATACAAAGTGCGGTCGTTCAAGGGAGATAACTTAAAAATTTAAAAAATTTAAAAAATCTGATTGCTCAAACTTTGGCAACTTAGCTTTTCTGTTGTTTGCTTCCCGGTAAGGCGAAACTTTCTTGAACGACGCCTGGTCCATACCATTATCTTCTCCTTTCCCCCCCCGGCAAACTTGTGGGCGAGGGAACCTTCCTTTCCTTGAGAAAAAATAAAGAGGATAAAATAAAGATATGGAGCCTTACGGCTCGTTATTGCTTACCGGGGAGTAGGTGCTGCACAAAGTGTCAGATCACATATGCAAAAAATAGAAAGCATGAAATTGACAAGATGTGCGGAGCATATAAGCTTTACTTATGCATGGGGTCTGCGCCCGGCTTTGTACAAAGGATTACATGCAACAGCGGCAAGACTTGTACAAAAGGTGGTTGCCGGAACAGGTTCCGACAACCGCGCCTTACGGGTAAAACTTACGAAGATGCTCAATGTTCCAGGAATTTCTCACCGGAATGCTATCTTCGGTTTCAAGGCGGACAGCGCCAGGCCTAGTGACTCGTTTCACCCGGTAAGGGCCTTCCCACTTCGGCGTCAACTTGTTGAAATTCTTTGCGGACTGAGCACGCCGAAGAACAAGGTCACCTTCCTCGAAACTTCTGGCGTTAACTTTGCGGCTATGGTAGCGGCGCAAAGCTTGCTGGTAGCGAGCAGCTCGTACAGCAGCCTGAAGACGGTCTTCCTCAAGGAGCAGCGCGTCATCTTGTCGCAGCTGCTCTTGCTCAAGCTCATCATAAGCGAGCCCTCGAGGTGACCCGTATACGAGTTCCGTGGGGAGAACTACCTCTGCTCCATAGACTAGAGCGAAAGGTGTCTGGCCAGTGGCTCGATTTGGCGTCGTCCTGATCGACCAAAGAACCACCGGCAGCTCCTCGATCCAGTTTCTTCCGCACTTGTGCAGCCTGTCGAAAGTCCTGGTCTTGAGCCCACGCAGCACTTCAGCATTTGCCCTCTCCGCTTGACCGTTGCTTCTCGGGTGAGCAACAGAAGCGAAGCAGACCTTGGCGCCAAGATCTTGGACGTACTGCATGAAGGTGCGGCTCGTGAATTGCGTACCGTTGTCAGTGATTATCCTGTTAGGGATCCCGAAGCGGCAAACAATCGACCTGAAGAACTTGACTGCGGACTGTGCTGTCACCTTCCTCACTGCTTCCACTTCCGGCCACTTTGTGAACTTGTCGATTGCAACGTACAAGTACTCAAAGCCCCCAACTGCTCGGGGAAAGGGGCCGAGGATGTCGAGCCCCCAGACTGAAAATGGCCAGGATAAAGGGATCGTCTGGAGAGCTTGAGCTGGTTGATGTATCTGCTTGGAATGGAACTGGCACGCTTCACACTTGGTTACTTGTGCAGTTGCATCCTGGAGGGCTATCGGCCAAAAGAAACCTTGCCGGAATGCTTTGCCGGCAAGTGCTCTTGCGCCAATGTGGTGACCACATATGCCTCCATGTATCTCTGCCAACAGCTTTTGTCCGTCTTCCCGGTGAATACACTTCAATTTCACACCGTTGAGTCTTCTTCTGTACAGTGTGTTGTCGACAAACTGGTACATACTTGACTGCCGGGCTACTCTTTCCACTTCTTCTTGCTCTTCGGGAAGTTCTCCTGTCTGAAGGAAACGGACAATCTGCTGTGTCCATGCTGGAGCTTGTGGCTCAACAACAAGGACTAAAGGCATATTTGCTGCTGCGGGAACATCCGCTTCTACGGCGAGAACCTGCGGCTCTGCCGGAGCTTGACGTTCCCCGGCAACCTTGCCGGAGCAAAACTTGTCGGGAGCTTGTGCTTCAACGGAACAAACCCTAGGGCTTGCCGGAGCAGACTGCTCCTCAGCGCTCTTGGCGTTGATCTTGGGGACCTTCTTGGCGGCGGCTTCGGGAAGCTCTGCCGGAAAATAGTCACCAGAAATCAACTTCCTCTTCTTGCTCTGTCCAATTGATGGCGTTACAGACGGTTGAGTCAGCTTGAGCACAAACATCCCTGATTCCACAGGTAACTTAAGTGCAGCGCACTTTGATAGGCCATCGGCAATGGCGTTCTGAGCTCTTGGAACATGCTCCATCTGTAGGCCGTCAAAGTGCTCTTCTAGCTTTCTCACTTAGTCGACGTAGCCTTCCATCAACGGACTCGGATAGCTCTTGTTCACTTGGCGGACGACAAGCTGCGAGTCACCCCTGACAATGAGCTTCTTGATCCCAAGGTCTGCCGCGATCCTGAGACCGGCAAGCAAGCCTTCATACTCTGCAGTATTGTTTGTTGCTTGCTCCTTGGGAAAGTGCATCTGGACTACGTACCTGAGGTGCTCTCCGGTGGGTGCGACAAGCAGCACGCCAGCACCGGCGCCTTGCAGCGAAAAGGCACCATCAAAGTACATCAGCCACTCTTTGCTTGCTTCCTCGACGGGGATGCTCGTTTCTGGAATTTCTTCATCTGGTGTTGGCGTCCATTATGCTATGAATTCTGCCAATGCTCTGCTTTGGATAGTTGAAGTACTCTCAAACTTGAGGCCAAAGCTTGACAGTTCCAGTGCCCACTCAACAATCCTGCCTGTCGCTTCTGGATTCCGTAGTATCCTCTTCAGTGGAAAACGAGTGACAACTGTGATTTCATGTGCTTGGAAGTAATGTCGCAGCTTTCTCGAGGCCATGAGAAGGCCGAAAAGCAATTTCTGCACGCCAGAGTACCTTGACCTAGCCCCCTGCAGAAGGGAACGGACAAAGTAAACTGGGCGCTGTACCATTCTCTTCTGTATCTCCTCGTGCGTCTGCGCAGATCCATCCTTGTTGGGACCAGAGCTTGTCGGGGAAGCCCCCTGCTTGTCACTGGATGCGCCTGCCGTGGTTGCTGGCTCGTCATCTGCCTCCCTCTCTGCTACTAACGCAGCACTAACCACTTGATTGGTTGCCGCTATATACAACAGCAACTTCTCTTGTGGCTTAGGTGCGACAAGTGTTGGAGTGGAGGACAGGTATCTCTTCAAGTCTTGCAGCGCAGCCTCCGCTTCCGGAGTCCATTTCATTGGACCTGCCTTTTTCAATATTTTGAAAAACGGCAGGGTGCGCTCAGCAGACCTAGAGATAAACCTGCTGAGAGCTGCCACGCAACCGGCAAGTCTTTGTACATCCTTGACGCGCTTTGGTGCTTCAATCTGCTCAATGGCCTTGATCTTGTCGGGATTGGCTTCGATTCCCCGCTGAGACACGAAGAACCCGAGAAGCTTGCCGGAGGGGACTCCAAACACACACTTCTCGGGGTTGAGCTTGAGGCTGATCTAGCGCAGATTTGCAAAGGTCTCGTCTAAATCTTGAATCAGAGTTGCCTTGTCCTTGCTCTTGACCACTATGTCATCCATGTAGGCTTCCACATTTCTGTGTATTTGTGGCTCAAGAGCGACATGGACTACCCTTTCAAATGTTGAACCAGCATTTTTAAACCGAAAGGCATCCGTATGAAACAGTACGTGCCACATGGAGTGATGAATGCGGTCTTATCCTCATCCTCTTCTGCCATGAAGATCTGATGGTATCCTGAGTATGCGTCAAGAAATGAAAGCAAGTCACATCCGGCTGTGGAGTCAACAATCTGGTCAATGCGCGGCAAAGGAAATGGGTCTTTGGGACAAGCTTTGTTAACATCGGTAAAGTCGATACAAAGTATCCATTTCCCGTTCACCTTGCACACGACTACAGGATTGGCCAACCACGTAGGATGGAGCACTCCTCTGACAAGGCCTGCTGCTTCCAACTTCTTGATCTCTTCTGCGATGAATTCTTGGCGCTCCACTGCTTGCTTCCTGACCTTCTGCTTGACGGGCCGCGCATGAGGACAAACGGCAAGATGGTGCTCAATTACTTTCCTGGGAACACCGGGGATGTCAGACGGTTGCCACGCAAACACGTCGACGTTCGCCCGCAGGAAAGCAATGAGCGCGCTTTCCTATTTAGGGTCGAGAGTGGCATTGATGGTGAAGGTACCACCAGTGCCGTCCTCCTTGGCGGACACCTTATTGGTCTCTGGCGGAGCTGCCATTGTCTTCTTACACTTGCCGGTGGAGCTCGATGGTGCGTCCTCGACGGCAGCGCAGCACTCCGAAGAGGTGCGCTTGCCGGAGTGGGCATCAGAACTCTTGCCGGACTTGGTCTTCTTCTTCCCCCCGGGAGCTTCAACGGCAGGTGACTTGCGATCTGTTGCGGATGCCGCTTCCCGGTAGATCTTGTCGGTGCAGATAAGAGCATCCTTCTTGTCGCCAGGGACAGAGATGACGCTTATCGGGCCTGGCATCTTCAGCATGTTGTATGCATAGTGAGAGGCTGCCATGAACTTGGCGAGTGCTGGACGGCCGAGTATCCCATTGTAAGACAATGGAAAATCGGCAACGTCAAAAGTGACCCTCTCAGTCCTGAAGTTCACCTCGCTGCCAAATGTTACTAGCAACATAACCTTCCCCTTCGTCTTGCTCCTTCCCAGGTTGATTCCTTGGAATGTGCCGGTCTCTTCAAGCTCGCTGTCAGGGATCTGGAGTTTCTGGAGTACAGCGGAGGAGATCAGGTTCAAGCCGGCCCCGCCGTCAACTAGCATCTTAGTGACCTTGAGGTTGCGGATAGTTGGTGAAACCAACATCGGCAAGCACCCGACCGCAGTTGTGCAATCAGGGTGGTCCTCAATATCAAAGATGATAGGCGTGCTGGACCATTTCAGAAGCTTGCGTGACTCGACAGGTGGTTCCGCCGCATTGACTTCCCGCACCCACTGCTTGAGTTGGCGGTGCGAAGTATGCAGAGAAGCACCGCCGTCAACGCACAAGACCTCTGTGGCTTTCTGGAACTCCTGCTCACTGGTCTCGACACCATCCATGTCTTCGTCGTCGTCGTCATCTTCATCCTTGTCGCGGCCGCGGGGAGGTCTATCTCCTTGCCACTGCTTGGCCTTGCCGCGGCGTCCTCCCCGGCCGGCGCGCTTCTTACCGGATTCTCCAGCGCCTCCTTGGGCCCTCTCCTTGTCGCGTCGCTCGTATTCAGCCTTTTGCTGCTGGACAAGATGCTCGACCTTCTTGCAGCTCTGGAGATCATGGCCCTTGGTGCGGTGGATCTTGCAGTACTGCTTGTCAGTGCCGTCCTGCTTGTCGGCGACCGCCACAGTCTGGCAGTTGGTGCATGCGGCAATCTCCTTGCCGGAGCTACCAGCTTTGGCTTTCTTGGCGCCACCTTCGTTGCCGGACTGCTCAATGACTAGCACATCTTTGCCTCTCTTCTTCTTGTTGTTTCGCCGCTGGTTTTTCATTGCCGGGGCAGCATCCTCGCTATCAGATCCTCCTGCTCCTGTATTCTCTCCGGGGAGTTTCCTCCCTTCCTCAGCACGTGCACACTTGTCGGCCAGGGCATACAGCTCACTGACGTCTCTGATCTTGCACATCGCCATCTCCTCCCGCATCCTGCGGTTATGCACGTTCTGATGGAACGCGCTGATGACCGCGGCAGGGTGGACATCTGGGATGTTGTGCTGTACACGGCTGAATCTCTGAATGTACTTGCGCAGGGGCTCTCCTTCCTTCTGGGCGAGCAGATGAAGGTCACTCTCTTGGCCATGAGGTTTGTGGCCGCTTGTAAAGGCGCCGACAAACTGATGGCATAGGTCTACCCAGGAGGATATGGAGTCGTCCGGCAAGTGCATGAGCCAGGACCTGACGTTGGGCTTGAGCACCAGCGGGAAGTAGTTGGCAAGGATCTTGTTGTCTCGCCCCCCGGCAGCCTGCACCGCGATGGTGTAGATGCTGAGGAACTCCGACGGATGCGACTTGCCGTCGTACTTCTCTGGTACGTCTGGCTTGAAATTCTTTGTGCTGGGCCACTGGACTTGCCGCAGCTCACGGGTGAACGCAGGGCAACCTACCGCATATGGCAAGCCGCCTGGTTCCCCTGGCGCATGCATGTCGACAGAGGGCCCAGCGTGCTAGTCCGATTGACGTCGCGCTTCTCTTCGGCGCTCGATGCGAGTACGAGCGTCTTCTTGCTGTCGTTCGTGAAGAACTTGGCGCTGATCGCGACGAGCTCGTGGATCAGATGACGCGGTGGAGTCGCTGTCGAGGTGGATCCGGTGAGTCAGCGACCTTGGCCTTCGGGGCGGAGAGTGCACAGTGGTTGCACCCCCACCGGTCTTGTCACCACCGGCTCGTGCCTGGCTGACTTGCCGCGGCTGCGACGTGCTCGGCTGCCGTTGAGTGTCGCCGTTGGTGAAGCTGATGAGACTCTGAATGGTGGCCCTCCAGTCATCGATCTTGTCTGCCGTTGGAGGGTAGTCCAGGAGCAGTTGAGCTCGCGCCAAAGCTTCTGCTGTAGTGGCGGGTGGCGGTGGCGAACGGTGCGAGGAGTGGGATATGCTCGGACTTCTAACTATGTTAGAAGGAGCAGTATCCCATCCAGGCGACCCTGCCTCGCTCGTGCCAGCATGTTGGCGTGCATGCTGGTCTTGAGCACTCCGAGATCCACTAGCTCGATCTTGGTCCAGCAAATGCATGGTACCGTGAGTACCATGACGCTGCCGGTCCTGCGCCTCCTGAGATGGGCGCGGTGCATGTACGGACGCCGAGGTCTTGGAGTGCGCCCGATCGTTGTGGGAGCCGGCTACGCCGCCGATGAGCAGCGCAGCCTTGTCCTTGGACCTGGCAGTACCGTGAGCTCCCTCGTCGATGCCCGTTCTTCCGCCGGCGTCTGCCCCATCAGCCGTTTGCTCCGGTGGTGGTGGGTTCGGCGCGGACGGAGCAGCCGCCTCCGAAGCCTTCTTCTTCGGCGGCATGTCGATGAAGATGATGAAGATCTAGCTCGTGTGAACGCCGGATCTGGTTCACACAACCTCGACTCCCCTACCTGGCGCGCCAAAGATGCCGGGGGACTAATCCACGAGCACCTATGGGACCGGCGGACCGAGTCCCTTTCGGTTTGGCGGGGGCGAGGGTCGCACGAAGAGCAGATCGAGGCGAAGCACACGAGCAGTTTACCCAGGTTCAGGCCGCACGGATGCGTAAAACCCTACTCCTGCTTTGTCGTTTGTATTGAGTTCTTGCTCGGGAGCGCGGAGTGCTACAGTACACCCCAGCAGCTAACGAGACCGAGCCTGAGTGTTCTCTTCCTCCCCCTTTCCACGTTGCGCATGGGCCTCCTTTTATATCTCAAGGGGTCACCGACAGGTGGCAACGTAGACAGGGGTAAAAATGGAAAGGTGTTGCGGTTGGTACAACTACCTGCTACAGTGTATCATACCTAACCCTGATGGCAGGGGACAAGGGCATTAAATGCCCGTCTGCGTCACCTAAATAGTGCGAAAGGGACCGTCAGGGACGCCACCGCTCGCCACGATGGCAATCTTGTCAGCGCCGCTTGCCACCGCGTACCGCTTGCCGCACAGGCTCCCGCCACGTACGCTTGGAAGGGTCCCAGAGCGACACGTTGGTGGATGTGCTGGAGCGCGGGCACAGAGTGGTGGCTTGCCGCGGCAAGCGCCTTGCCGCGGTCATTGTCTTGTCGCGTCCGGGAGCTTGTCGCTCATCGGGCCTTGCCGGGATGCGTGGCGCGTCGCGGCAAGTTCCTTGAGATGCCTCGGTTGGCCTTCCCGACAAGCTCCTCTTGCCGGGGTCTTGTCTCCTTGGCTTGGATACTTTGTCCTTGAATGGCTCCAAAGGAACCACGGAGGACCTTGGCGGTCACCCGGCAAGCCTTGCCGCGGGATGCTGTGACTGCCCGTGCACAAGTTCGGGATACTAGGGTACCCCTACTCTAGTACACTGACAGGAGGCGCTGTCCGAGGCCGAAGACAAAGCGGCCAAGGAGCACACAGAGCGCAAGAAGCAAGAGGCTCGAGTCGGCGAGGTGCAGCAAGAGCTCCAGGATTTCGTCAAAAAATACGAGTCTTTGGAGCGTGACTCTAAGACGCAAGGGTCTGAGCTTGCGATGGCCCTTGAGAACGCAAAAAATGCCAAGGCTGAAGCCCACAAGGCCCTCTGGGAGCTTCAGGCGGTCCAGAAGATAGCGGCGGGTAAGGAATTCATTATGCAAAGCAAGCATGTGAAGGAAACTTTCCTTTTACTTACCCAAGTTCGGAGCTCTCTAGGAGCGTTCACAGATCTTCCCCGCAGTGTGTCCGATGCCGCGGAATTTTACCGGGCCGAGGAAGGGAGCTCGACGGAGAAGTTGTTCTGGTCTCAGTATACTGGGACCGAACATCCGATGCCCTTGAGCGACCAGTTGAAGCAATTGGTCGAGATCCACAAGGCGGCCGAACAGGCCATGAAGGGCCTCATAGTCCAGATGTGGCCTGGCGAGCCCCTGCCTGGCAGCTACTTCGGCCTGGTAAGGTGGCTTGTGAATGCCTGCCCACGGCTTGAAGTCATAAAGCGGTCTGTCTACATTGAGGGTGCGCGCAGGGCTTTTGCTCGAGCGAAAGTGCACTGGACGAAGATGGACGCCGAGAAGCTGGTGAAGGAGGGGCCGCCGGAGGGCAAGGAGCATCGCCGCCCCGAAAAGTATTATGACAGCGTCCTAAAAGGTGCCCGCCTTGTGGCGGAGGAATGTTCTAAGGATGTAATATTTGAATGAATGTACTCATGTGATCATGTAATATGAAAACGAGTTCGTCTGCGCTATATAACGCTTGTTGATTTAAAATATTACCTTCTGTGCGACCGTTTATAAAATTTGAGAGTTGGCTAGTCGTCGGCTTCTGCCCCCATGTAGCTAGTACTGAGGTGTACGGGATAAATCTGATCACTCTTTATCCCAGTTTTGGGTCCTTCGAAGGAGGTGTTCAGCAGAACGAACCAGGCAATCGGACTATACGGCTTTATCACTCTCACTTAGCCATAGAAGTCTACAATTTTAAATTTTGGCGAAGCCCCTAGTATTCGGAAGGCCGAACTTGGGGCGCTAGAATGCCTAAATCGGACAAGGCCGACTCCTCGCCTGAAGCGAAAAAAATCTTTAGGGATTTGGGACCTCTCGAACAGCGACTAGCTCTCGCCGCATCATGGTAGTCAGTTTTCGGCTTTCTCTACTGAGGTGCTCGTTTAAAAGAACCGGGACACAATCGAAGTAGTTCTCCCAGTGCTACCTTAGCCGATATAGTGGAACGTAAGGCACCAAAACATGGGAGCCGGGCAAACCCAACTATTGACCCAAGACATGATTCGGAGCTGATGCATATAATGCTATAAGTTCGGGGTGCCACACTGTCGAAAGTGTTCGGACTTTTCTTGCCGTGTTATGGGGTACATTGAAGCCCCTGGCGTACCGAACGTACCAGAATGTATGGGAGCAACTTGTCATGAATAGACAAACAAGGAAAAAGAAGAAGATGAAGAAATGTAATAATAAGCTGACACTGTGCGTTGTTATTTATAGGATACATCAAACCGTATGTGTATAAGTAGTACAGTAAGAAAAAATAGGACTATCTGACATGTCCGATCCAAGGGCGAGTTGCGTGCGGGTGTGTAAAACAGGTATAACAATCAGTATGAGAGACCACATGGGTATTCCCTTGTACGTCAAAGCTTCTTGCTCCCTTGGTGCTTCCCTCCCGTGGTGTGTCCGATGATCTAGCTATCGGGGAGGGCCTCCAGAGAATAGGGTCCTGAAAGGAAGAAAATGATAAAGATATACTGGTCCTGAGGCGGTTGAACCGCATTGTGGGACGTGCCATAGCCGTGCCTCCGCCTAACCCATGGTATCTTTTGTGCGTAGTTATGTACGCGCGACGTAAATTTCATTGCTTGATTGGGACTAGGAGAGAGGCCGAATTGCTAGGCGAGCTCTAAATGCGCCTGGCGATTCTGTTGTAGGTTATTCCGGACTCGCTTGAATGTGTCTCCCATGAGGTCCTGGCATTTTGAGCTGGAGGTATGCATAATGCGGTACCACATTGAATCTAGCGAATGCGGTTCGTCCGAGTAGTGCGTGATAGCCACTGCGGAAGGGGACGATATCAAAGATTAACTCTTCACTTCAGAAGTTATCCGGAGATCCAAAGACCACTTCTAGTGTGATTGAGCCCGTTCAACAAGACTCTACACCTGGTATGACACCTTTGAATGTGGTTTTTTGTGGGTTTGATCCTCAAGGGGTCTATACCCATTTTGCGCACCGTATCCTGATAAAGCAGGTTCAGGCTGCTGCCACCGTCTATAAGGACTCGATGAGGTGGAATCCGTCAATGATAGGATCAAGGACCAATGCGGCAGAACCGCCATGACGGATACTAGTGGGGTGGTCCCTGCGATCAAAAGTGATCAGACAAGAAGGCCATGGGTTGAACTTTGGGGTGACTGACTCCATCGCGTAGACGTCCGTGAGTGCATGCTTCCGTTCCCGCTTGGGGATATGGGTTGCGTATATCATGTTCATCGTTTTCACTTGGGGAGGAAATTTCTTTTGTCCTCCTGTGTTCGGCGGCCGGGGCTCCTCCTCGTCGTCGCTATGCAGCCCCTTTTCCTTGCTTTCGGCATTCAACTTGCCGGCCTGTTTGAACACCCAACATTCTCTGTTGGTTTGGTTGGCTGGCTTATCGGGGGTGCCGTGAATTTGACAGGAGCAGTCGAGTATGCGGTCCAAACTGGATGGGTCCGGATTGTTTCTTTTGAACGGTTTTTTCTGCTCACCGGATTTAGAGCCACTAAACCCGGCATTGACTGTCGTGTCTTCGGCGTTATCGCCATTGTTGTGGCGCTTGTATCTGTTGCGACGTGGCTTGCTGTTGCTGTCTCTGGCCTCTGATGTGCCAGGGTTGCTTGTTGTGTTGTTGCTACGGGCCAACCAGCTATCCTCGCCCGCGCAGAAGCGGGTCATGAGTGTTGTGAGGGCTGCCATGGACTTTGGCTTCTCTTGGCCGAGATGTTTGGCGAGCCACTCGTCACGGATGTTATGTTTAAAGACCGCTAGGGCTTCGGCATCCGGACAGTCCACAATTTGGTTCTTTTTGGTTAGGAACCGAGTCCAAAATTTCCTGGCTGACTCTCCGAGCTGTTGTGTTATGTGACTTAAATCATTAGCATCTGGTGGTCGCACATAAGTGCCCTGGAAGTTGTCCAGGAATGCGTTTGCCAGGTTCTCCCAACTTCCGATGGAGTTTGCTAGCAAGCTATTTAGCCAATGTCGAGCTGGTCTTTTGAGTTTTAACGGGAGGTACTTGATGGCGTGTAATCATCTCCGCGGGCCATGTGAATGTGGAGGAAGAAATCCTCTATCCATACCGCGGGGTCAGTAGTACCATCGTATGATTCAATGTTCACGGGTTTAAACCCTTCTGGGAATTCATGATCCATTACTTCATTAGTGAAGCATAGGGGGGGTGTGCGGTGATGTCTACTACACAACCTTCTTCTTGTAGACTTTGTTGGGCCTCCAAGTGCAGAGGTTTGTAGGACAGTAGCAAATTTCCCTCAAGTGGATGACCTAAGGTTTACAATCCGTGGGAGGCGTAGGATGAAGATGGTCTATCTCAAGCAACCCTGCAACCAAATAACAAAGAGTCTCTTGTGTCCCCAACACACCCAATACAATGGTAAATTGTATAGGTGCACTAGTTCGGCGAAGAGATGGTGATACAAGTGGTATATGGATGGTAGATATAGGTTTTTGTAATCTGAAAATATAAAAATAGCAAGGTAACTAATGATAAAAGTGAGCGTAAACGGTATTGCAATGCGTTGAAACAGGGCCTAGGGTTCATACTTTCACTAGTGCAAGTCCTCTCAACAATAATAACCTAATTGGATCACATAACTATCCCTCAACATGCAACAAAGAGTCACTCCAAAGTCACTAATAGCGGAGAACAAACGAAGAGATTATGGTAGGGTACGAAACCACCTCAAAGTTATTCTTTCCAATCAATCCGTTGGGCTATTCCTATAAGTGTCACAAACAGCCCTAGAGTTTGTACTAGAATAACACCTTAGGACACAAATCAACCAAAACCCTAATGTCACCTAGATACTCCAATGTCACCTCAAGTATCCATGAGTATGATTATACGATATGAATCACACAATCTCAGATTCATCTATTCAACCAACACATAGGACCTCAAAGAGTGCCCTAAAGTTTCTACCGGAGAATCACGACGAAAACGTGTGCCAACCCCTATGCATAGGTTCATGGGCGGAACCCGCAAGTTGATCACCAAAATATACATCAAGTGAATCACGTGGTATCCCATTGTCACCACGGATACACACGGCAAGACATACATCAAGTGTTCTCAAATCTTTAAAGACTCAATCCGATAAGATAACTTCAAAGGGGAAACTCAATCCATTACAAGAGAGTAGAGGGGGAGAAGAAACATAAGATCCAACTATACTAGCAAAGCTCGCGATACATCAAGATCGTGCCAAATCAAGAACACGAGAGAGAGAGAGAGATCAAACAGATAGCTACTTGTACATACCCTCAACCCCGAGAGAGAACTACTCCCTCCTCGTCATGGAGAGCACCGGGATGATGAAGATGGCCACCGGTGAAGGATTCCCCCTCCGGAAGGGTGCCGGAACGAGTCTAGATTGGCTTTCGGTGGCTACGGAGGCTTCTGGCGGCGGAACTCCTGATCTATTCTGCTCCCCGATCGTTTTAGGGTATATGGAGATATATAGGCGGAAGAAGTACGTCAGGGGAGCCACAAGGGGCCCACGAGGGTGGAGGGCGCGCCCAGGGGGGTGGGCGCACCCCCTGCCTCGTGGCTTCCTCGTTGCTTCCCTTACGTGAACTCCAATTCTCTAGGGTTGCTTTTTTCCAAAAATAAGTTCCGTGAAGTTTCAGGTCAATTGGACTCCGTTTGATTTTCCTTTTCTGCGATAGTCTAAAACAAGGAAAAAACAGAAACTGGCACTGGGCTGTAGGTTAATAGGTTAGTCCCAAAAATCATATAAAATAGCATATAAATGCATATAAAACATCCAAGGTTGATAATATAATAGCATGGAACAATCAAAAATTATAGATATGTTGGAGACGTATCAGCATCCCCAATCTTAATTCCCGCTCGTCCTCGAGTAGGTAAATGATAAAAACAGAATTTTTGATGTGGAATGCTACCTAACATATTTCTCTAGGTAATTCTTCTTTGTTGTGGCATGAATGTTCAGATCCATAAGATTTAATACAAAAGTTTAATATTAACATAAAAATAATAATACTTCAAGCATACTAACTAAGCAATCATGTCTTCTCAAAATAACATGGCCAAAGAAAGCTATCCCTACAAAATCATATAGTCTGGCTATGCTCCATCTTCACCACACAAAATATTTAAATCATGCACAACCCCGATGACAAGCCAAGCAATTGTTTCATACTTTTGATGTTCTCAAACTTTTTCAATCTTCACGTAATATATGAGCGTGAGCCATGGACATAGCACTATAGGTGGAATAGAATGGTGGTTGTGGAGAAGAAAAAAGGAGAAGATAGTCTCACATCAACTAGGCGTATGAACGGGCTATGGAGATGCCCATCAATACATATCAATGTGAGTGAGTAGGGATTTCCATGCAATGGATGCACTAGAGCTATAAGTGTATGAAAGCTCAAAAAGAAACTAAGTGGGTGTGCATCCCACTTGCTTGCTCACGAAGACCTAGGGCATTTGGAGGAAGCCCATCTCGGGTAGGGGGTCCCGAACTGTGCGTCTAGGCCGGATGGTAACAGGAGGCAGGGGACACAATGTTTTACCCAGGTTCGGGCCCTCTTGATGGAGCTAATGTTGGGGAACGTAGCAGAAATTCAAAATTTTCCTACGTGTCACCAAGATCTATCTATGGAGAAACCAGCAACGAGGGGAAGGAGAGTGCATCTACATACCCTTGTAGATCGCTATGCGAAAGCGTTCAAGAGAACGGGTTGAAGGAGTCGTACTCGTCGTGATCCAAATCACCGGAGATCCTAGTGCCGAACGGACGGCACCTCCGCGTTCAACACACGTACACCCGTGACGTCTCCCATGCCTTGATCCAGCAAGGAGAGAGGGAGAGGTTGAGGAAGACTCCATCCAGTAGCAGCACAACGGCGTGGTGGTGGTGGAGGAGCGTGGTACTCAGCAGGGCTTCGCAAGCACCGCAAGAGACGAGGAGGGAGAGGGGTAGGGCTGCACCACAGGGGAAGAATTCATGTGTGATGGGCAGCCCAAACCTCAAGTATATATAGGGGAAGGGAAGGGGCTGTGCCCACCTAGGGTTTCCACCCCTAGGGGTGGCGGCCAGCCTAGATCCCATCTAAAGGGGGCGGCCAAGGGGGAGAGAGGGGGGCGCACCACTAGGTGGGCCTTAGGCCCATTGAGCCTAGGGTTTGCCCCCTTCCACTCTCCCTTGCGCCTTGGGCCTTGGTGGGGGGGGGGGGCGCACCAGCCCACCTGGGGCTGGTCCCCTCCCACACTTGGCCCATGCACCCTCCGGGGCTGGTGGCCCCCACTTGGTGGACCCCCCGGACCCTCCCGGTGGTCTCGGTACGTTACCGATAAACCCCGAAACTTTTCCGGCGACCAAAACTGGACTTCCCATATATAAATCTTTACCTCCGGACCATTCCGGAACTCCTCATGACGTCCGGGATCTCATCCGGGACTCCAAACAACATTCAGTAACCACGTATATCTATTCCTTATAACCCTAGCGTCATCGAACCTTAAGTGTGTAGACCCTACGGGTTCAGGAACCATGCAGACATGACCGAGACGTTCTCCGGTCAATAACCAACAGCGGGATCTGGATACCCATGTTGGTTCCCACATGTTCCACGATGATCTCATCGATGAACACGATGTCAAGGACTTCGATCAATCCCGTATACAATTCCCTTTGTCTATCGGTATGATACTTGCCCGAGATTCGATCGTGGTATCCCATACCTTGTTCAATCTCGTTACCGGCAAGTCTCTTTACTCGTTCCGCAACACATCATCCCGTGATCAACTCCTTGTCACATTGTGCACATTATGATGATGTCCTACCGAGTGGGCCCAGAGATACATCTCCGTTTACACGGAGTGACAAATCCCAGTCTCGATTCATGCCAACCCAACAGACACTTTCGGAGACACCTGTAGTGTACCTTTATAGCCACCCAGTTACGTTGTGACGTTTGGCACACCCTAAAGTATTCCTACGGTATCCGGGAGTTGCACAATCTCATGGTCTAAGGAAATGATACTTGACATTAGTAAAAGCTTTAGCATACGAACTACACGATCTTTGTGCTAGGCTTAGGATTGGGTCTTGTCCATCACATCATTCTCCTAATGATGTGATCCCATTATCAAGACATCCCAATGTCCATGGTCAGGAAACCGTAACCATCTATTGATCAACGAGCTAGTCAACTAGAGGCTTACTAGGGACATGGTGTTGTCTATGTATCCACACATGTAACTGAGTTTCCTATCAATACAATTCTAGCATGGATAATAAACGATTATCATGAACAAGGAAATATAATAATAACCAATTTATTATTGCCTCTAGGGCATATTTCCAATAGTCTCCCACTTGCACTAGAGTCAATAATCCAGTTCACATCGATATGTGATTAACACTCAAGGTCACATCCCCATGTGACTAACACCCAAAGAGTTCTGGGTTTGATCATGTTATGCTTGTGAGAGATGTTTTAGTCAATGGGTCTGCAACATTCAGATCCGTATGTACTTCGCAAATTTCTATGTCATCTTGTAGATGCAACTACTACGCTACATTTGGAGCCATTTCAAATAACCGTTCTACTTGGAGCTATTCCATTATACGTATACGGTATCTCTACTCAGAGCTATCCGGATTGGTGTTAAAGCTTGCATCGATGTAACCCTTTATGCCGAACTCTTTATCACCTTCATAATCGAGAAACATGTCCTTATTACTCCAAGGACAATTTTGACCGCTATCTATTGATCCACTCCTGGATCACCTTTGTACCCTCTTGCCAGACATGTGGCAAGGCACACATCAGGTGCGGTACTCAGCATGGCATACCGTATAGAGCCTATGACAAAAGCATAGGGGACGACATTCGTCCTTTCTCTTTCTTCTGCCGTGGTCGAGCTTTAAGTCTTAACTTCATACCTTACAACTCAGGCAAGAACTCCTTCTTTGACTGATCCATCTTGAACACCTTCAAGATCATGTCAAGGTATGTGCTCATTTGAAAGTACCATTAAGCGTTTTGATCTATCCTTATAGATCTTGATGCTGAACGTTCAAGTAGCTTAATCCAGGCTTTCCATTGAAAAACACCTTTCAAATGACCCTATATGCTTTCCAGAAATTCTACGTCATTTCTGATCAACAATATGTCAACAACATATATTCATCAGAAATTCTATAGTGCTCCCACTCACTTCTTTGGAAATACAAGTTTCTCATAAACTTTGTATACACCCAAAATCTTTGATCATCTCATCAAAGCATACATTCCAACTCCGAGATGCTTACTCCAGTCCTTAGAAGGATTGCTGGAGCTTTGCATACTTATTAGCATCTTTCAGGATTGACAAAACCTTCCAGTTGTATCACATACAACCTTTCCTCAAAGAAAATCGTCGAGGAAACAATGTTTTGATATCCTATCTGCAAGATTTCATAAATAATGCAGTAATCGCTAATATAATTCCAACAGACTCTTAGCATCTCTACGAGTGAGAAAGTCTCATCATAGTCAACTCCTTGAACTTGTCGGAAAAATCTTAACGACAAGTCGACTTTCTTAATGGTGATACTTACCATCATTGTCCGTCTTCCTTTTAAGATCCATCTGTACTCAACAGCCTTACGACCATCGAGCCGTTCTGCCAAAGTTTACACTTTGTTTTCATACATGGATCCTCTCTCGGATTTTATGGCCTCAAGTCATTTATCGGAATTCAGGCCCACCATCGCTTTTCCATAGCTCGTAGGTTCATTGTTGTCTAGCAACATGACTTCCAAGATAGGATTACGTACCACTCTGAAGTAGTACACATCCTTGTCATCCCATGAGGTTTGTTAGTGACTTGATCTGAAGTTTCATGATCACTATCATAAGCTTCCACTTCAATTGGTGTAGGTGCCACAGGAACAACTTCCTGTGCCCTGCCACACATTAGTTGAAGAGACGGTTCAATAACCTCATCAAGTCTCCACCATCCTCCCACTCAATTCTTTCGAGAGAAACTTTTCCTCGAGAAAGGACCCGATTCTAGAAACAATCCCTTATTGCTTTCGGATCTGAGACAGGAGGTATACCCAACTGTTTTGGGTGTCCTATGAAGATGCATTTATCCGCTTTGGGTTCGAGCTTATCAGCCTGAAACTTTTTCACATAAGCATCGCAGCCCCAAACTTTTAAGAAATGACAGCTTAGGTTTCTCTAAACCATAGTTCATACGGTGTCATCTCATCGGAATTACGTGGTGCCCTATTTAAAGTGAATGCGGTTGTCTCTAATGCCTAACCCATAAACTATCATGGTAATTCGATAAGAGACATCATGGTATGCATCATATCCAATAGGGTGCAGTTATGATGTTCGGACACACCATCACACTATGGTGTTCCAGGCTGTATTAGTTGTGAAACAATTTCCACAATGTCTTAATTCTGTGCCAAACTCGTAATTCAGATATTCATCTCTATGATCATATCATAGATCTTCTATCCTCTTGTCACGACGATCTTTCAACTTCACCCTGAATTACTTGAACCTTTCAATAATTCAGACTCGTGATTCATCAAGTAAATATACTCAACATCTACTCAAATCATCTGTGAAGTAAGAACATAACGATATCCACTACATGCCTTAGCACTCATTGGATTGCACACATCAAAATGTATTACTTCCAACAAGTTGCTTTCTAGTTCCATTTTACTGAAAACGAGGCTTTCAGTCATCTTGCCCATGTGGTATGATTTGCATGTCTCAAGTGATTCAAAATCAAGTGAGTCCAAACGGTCCATTTGCATGGAGTTTCTTCATGCATATACACCAATAGACATGGTTCGCATGTCTCAAACTTTTCAAAAACGAGTGAGCCCAAAGATCCATCAACATGGAGCTTCTTCATGCGTTTTATACCGATATGACTTACGTGGCAGTGCCACAAGTAGGTGGTACTATCATTACTATCTTATATCTTTTGGCATGAACATGTGTATCACTACGATCGAGATTCAATAAACCATTCATTTTAGGTGCAAGACCATTGAAGGTATTATTCAAATAAACAGAGTAACCATTATTCTCCTTAAATGAATAACCGTATTGCGATAGACATAATCCAATCATGTCTACGCTCAACGCAAGCACCAATCTCGATGGTAGAGGGAACATACGATATTTGATCAACCTTGGAAATACTTCCAACACATATCGTCATCTCACCTTTCATCTAGTCTCCGTTTATTCCGTTGCCTTTTGTTTCGAGTTACTAACACTTAGCAACCGAACCGGTATCTAATACCCTGGTGCTACTAGGAGTACTATTAAAGTACACATTAACATAATGTATATCCAATATACTTCTATTGATAGCCTTCTCATCTACCAAGTATCTAGGGTAATTCTGCTCCAGTGGCTGTTCCCCTTATTATAGAAGCACTTAGTCTCGGGTTTGGGTTCAACCTTGGGTTTCTTCACTAGAGCAGCAGCTGATTTGCCGTTTCATGAAGTATCCCTTCTTTCCCTTGCCCTTCTTGAAACTAGTGGTTTCACTAACCATCAACAATTGATGCTCCTTCTTGATTTCTACTTTCGCGGTGTCAAACATCGCGAGTATTTCAAGGATCATCATATCTATCCCTGATATGTTATAGTTCATCATGAAGCTCTAGCAGCTTGGTGGTAATGACTTCGGAGAAACATCACTATCTCATCTGGAAGATCAACTCCCACTCGATTCAAATGATTGTTGTACTCAGACAATCTGAGCACAAGCTCAACAATTGAGCTTTTCTCCTTAGTTTGTAGGCTAAGAAAATTGTCGGAGGTCTTATACCTCTTGACGTGAGCACGAGCCTGAAATCCCAATTTCAGTCCTTGGAACATTTCATATGTTCTGCGATGTTTCAAAAACGTCTTTGGTGCCTCAATTCTAAACCATTTAGCATTACGCACTGAACTATCATGTAGTCATCAAAACGTGTATGTCAGATGTTCGCAACATCCACAGACGACGTTCGAGGTTCAACACACTGAGCGGTGCACTAAGGACATAAGCCTTCTACTTTCTGCATAAATGCTACTATCAACTTTCAACTAATTTTTCTCTAGGAACATATCTAAACAGTAGAACTGAAGCGCGAGCTACGACATAATTTGCGAAGACCCTATTGAGTGTGTTCAGGATAATTAAGTTCATCTTATGAACTCCCACTCAGATAGACATCCCTCTAGTCATCTAAGTGATTACATGATCCGAGTCAACTAGGCCGTGTCCGATCATCACGTGAGACAGACTAGTCAACATCGGTGAACATCTTCATGTTGATCGTATCTACCATACGACTCATGCTCGACCTTTCGGTCTCTTGTGTTCCGAGGCCATGTCTGTACATGCTAGGCTCGTCAAGTTAACCTAAGTGTTTCGCATGTGTTCCGAGGCCATGTCTGTACATGCTAGGCTTGTCAACACCCGTTGTATTCGAACGTAAGAATCTATACACCCGATCATCACGTGGTGCTTCGAAACAACGAACTGTCGCAACGGTGCACAGTTAGGGGGAACACTTTCTTGAAATTATTATGAGGGATCATCTTATTTACTACCGTCGTTCTAAGTAAACAAGATGCAAAAACATGATAAACATCACATGCAATCAAATAATAGTGACATGATATGGCCAATATCATATAGCTCCTTTGATCTCCATCTTGGGGCTCCATGATCATCTTGTCACCGGCATGACACCATGATCTCCATCATCATGATCTCCATCATCGTGTCTCCTTGAAGTTGTCTCGCCAACTTATTACTTCTACTACTATGGCTACCGGTTAGCAATAAAGTAAAGTAATTACATGGCGTTGTTCAATGACACGCAGGTCATACAATAAATAAAGACAACTCCTATGGCTCCTGCCGGTTGTCATACTCATCGACATGCAAGTCGTGATTCCTATTACAAGAACATGATCAATCTCATACATCACATATCATTCATCACATTCTTCTTGGCCATATCACATCACATAGCATACCCTGCAAAAACAAGTTAGACGTCCTCTAATTGTTGTTTGCATGTTTTACGTGGCTGCTATGGGTTTCTAGCAAGAACGTTTCTTACCTACGCAAAAACCACAACGTGATATGCCAACTGCTATTTACCCTTCATAAGGACCCTTTTCATCGAATCCGATCCGACTAAAGTGGGAGAGACAGACACCCGCCAGCCACCTTATGCAACTAGTGCATGTCAGTCGGTGGAACCAGTCTCATGTAAGAGTACGTGTAAGGTCGGTCCGGGCCGCTTCATCCCACGATGCCGCCGAATCAAGATTGGACTAGTAACGGTAAGCATATTGAACAAAATCAACGCCCACAACTACTTTGTGTTCTACTCGTGCATAGAATCTATGCAATAGACCTAGCTCATGATGCCACTGTTGGGGAACGTAGCAGAAATTCAAAACTTTCCTACGTGTCACCAAGATCTATCTATGGAGAAACCAGCAACGAGGGGAAGGAGAGTGCATCTACATACCCTTGTAGATCGCTATGCGGAAGCGTTCAAGAGAACGGGGTTGAAGGAGTCGTACTCGTCGTGATCCAAATCACCGGAGATCCTAGTGCCGAACGGATGGCACCTCCGCGTTCAACACACGTACAGCCCGGTGACGTCTCCCATGCCTTGATCCAGCAAGGAGAGAGGGAGAGGTTGAGGAAGACTCCATCCAGCAGCAGCACAACGGCGTGGTGGTGATGGAGGAGCGTGGTACTCCGGCAGGGCTTCGCCAAGCACCGCAAGAGACGAGGAGGAAGAGGGGTAGGGCTGCACCAACAGGGGAAGAATTCATGTGTGATGGGCAGCCCAAACCTCAAGTATATATAGGGGAAGGGAAGGGGCTGCGCCCCACCTAGGGTTTCCACCCCTAGGGGTGGCGGCCAGCCTAGATCCCATCTAAGGGGGGCGGCCAAGGGGGGAGAGAGGGGGGCGCACCACTAGGTGGGCCTTAGGCCCATCTGAGCCTAGGGTTTGCCCCCTTCCACTCTTCCTTGCGCCTTGGGCCTTGGCGGGGGGGGGGGGGGGGGGGGGGGGGGGGGGGGGGGGGGCGCACCAGCCCACCTGGGGCTGGTCCCCTCCCACACTTGGACCATGCACCCTCCGGGGCTGGTGGCCCCCACTTGGTGGACCCCCGGGACCCTCCCGGTGGTCCCGGTACCCTACCGATAAACCCCGAAACTTTTCCGGCGACCAAAACTGGACTTCCCATATATAAATCTTTACCTCCGGACCATTCCGGAACTCCTCGTGATGTCCGGGATCTCATCCGGGACTCCGAACAACATTCGGTAACCACGTATATCTATTCCTTATAACCCTAGCGTCATCGAACCTTAAGTGTGTAGACCCTACGGGTTCGCGAACCATGCAGACATGACCGAGACGTTCTCCGGTCAATAACCAACAGCGGGATCTGGATACCCATGTTGGTTCCCACATGTTCCACGATGATCTCATCGGATGAACCACGATGTCGAGGATTCGATCAATCCCGTATACAATTCCCTTTGTCTATCGGTATTGTACTTTCCCGAGATTCGATCGTCGGTATCTCGATACCTTGTTCAATCTCGTTACCGGCAAGTCTCTTTTACTCGTTCCGCAACACATCATCCCGTGATCAACTCCTTGGTCACATTGTGCACATTATGATGATGTCCTACCGAGTGGGCCTAGAGATACCTCTCCGTTTACACGGAGTGACAAATCCCAGTCTCGATTCGTGCCAACCTAACAGACACTTTTGGAGACACCTGTAGTGTACCTTTATAGCCACCCAGTTACGTTGTGACGTTTGGCACACCCAAAGTATTCCTACGATATCCGGGGGTTGCACAATCTCATGGTCTAAGGAAATGATACTTGACATTAGTAAAGCTTTAGCATACGAACTACACGATCTTTGTGCTAGGCTTAGGATTGGGTCTCGTCCATCACATCATTCTCCTAATGATGTGATCCCGTTATCAACGACATCCAATGTCCATGGTCAGGAAACCGTAACCATCTATTGATCAACGAGCTAGTCAACTAGAGGCTTACTAGGGACATGGTGTTGTCTATGTATCCACACATGTAACTGAGTTTCCTATCAATACAATTCTAGCATGGATAATAAACGATTATCATGAACAAGGAAATATAATAATAACCAATTTATTATTGCCTCTAGGGCATATTTCCAACAGGTAAAACCCTACGTCCTGCTTAATTAATATTGATGATAAGGGTAGTACAAGAGTAGATCTACCACGAGATCAGAGAGGCTAAACCCTAGAAGCTAGCCTATGGTATGATTGTATGTTGTCCTACGGACTAAAACCCTTCGGTTTATATAGACACCGGAGAGGTTAGGGTTACACAAGGTCGGTTACAAAGGAGGAGATATACATATCCGTATTGCCTAGCTTGGCTTCCACGCCAAGTAGAGTCCCATCCGGACACGAGACGAAGTCTTCAATCTTGTATCTTCATAGTCTAACAGTCCGGCCAATCGATATAGTCCGGCTGTCCGGAGACCCCCTAATCCAGGACTCCCACAGTAGCCCCTGAACCAGGCTTTCAATGATGATGAGTCCGATGCGCAGTATTGTCTTCGGCATTGCAAGGCGGGTTCCTCCTCCAAATACACCACGGAAGAATTTTGAATATAAGGATAGTGTTCGACCTTGCAAAATAAGTTCCACATACCACCATAGCGAATAATATTTCCAAAAATCTTAATCTGCTGACACGTTTTGGCAACATGACATCATGCCATGGCCCGGTGCTTATTCGAACCGTTTTTCTTCAACCAGCTCCACACATAACGCGAGGCGGTTTCTTGACACGTCTTGTCAAAGCAGAGATCGTGTTCCCCTAATTACGGGATTCTCATTAATACGGTCGTGGGTGACCCAACCGTGTCTAGGACTCCTAGATTATAGGCAAGTCCAAACGGCCACGGTGAGGACGCTTGATATTCACCCTCTTTACAAAGGGACAAGGTTTTTCGCTTTTTCCCTCTCGTGCTCAATCGAACCCTTCCCCCGCCTCGAGTTCTAACACCCAAAGCCCAGGTCAGGTGCTCCGGATCTTCAATCATGTCCGGATCCAGCCTTCAAGGCCGATGGATGAGGTGGAAGGTTAAATGTTCGCTATGGAAGTTATAGGGGAAGCCGAATATAACCTTTAGTAGCAGGGAGCCCGTGCAGTGAGCCCCTGGGCCTGGCGTTACTCCTTTAAAGGTAGTGTTGCTATGGCGGATTTTCGTTGGGTCTATCCCCATTTCGCGGATTGTATCCTGGTATATCAGGTTTAAACTGCTACCACCGTCCATCAGGACTCGTGTAAAGTGGTATCCGTCAATTATTGGATCTAATACCAGGGCAGCACATCCTGCACGCCAGATACTTGCTGAGTAATCACGATGGTCGAAAGTGATCGTTTGAGACGACCAGTGGTAGGATTTCGCGGTGATAGGCACTTGGGCATATCTTTCTGGGAGTGCCGCTTTGCTTCCCTTGATCACGTGTAACACATTGACTGTTTTGACTTCTGGTGGAAACTTATTTTGTTCCCCAGTGTCTTGCTTGAGAGGCTCATCCTCGTCTTCGCTTGGTGTATCCTCCCCCTTGTGTACGGCGTTGAGCTTGCCAGACTGCTTGAAGACCCAAACATTCTCTGTGGGTATGATTAGCTGGTTTAGCAGGGGTGCTATGGATCTGACATACTTGGTCCAGAATTTTTTTTAGGCTGGACAGTTCGTCTCTGGCGTCTTTAGAGGGCGGCTTTTGCTGACTTGGCCGAGAGCTTTTGAATCCGGCGTTTACTGCCGTGCTCTTCGTGTTGTCTTCTTTATTTTGGTGTTTGTTATTGTTGTTGCGCCGTGATTTCCCGTTTCCATCTCTAGCTTCGGATGTACTGGGGTTGCTGGTGCTGCATCTGGCTAGCCAGCTATCCTCACCCGCGCAAAAGCAGGTCATGAGGTTTGTTAATGCTGCCATTGTTCTCGTCTTTTCTTGGCCGAGGTGTCTGGCGAGCCATTCGTCACGGACGCTATGCTTAAAAGCTGCCAAGGCTTCGGCGTCCGGATAGTCGACTATTTGGTTCATTTTAGTAAGAAACCTATTCCAAAGCTTTCGGGCTGACTCTCCGGGATGTTGAGTTATATGACTCAAATCGTCCGCGTCCGGAGGTCGGACATAAGTCCCTTGAAAATTTGCCCGAAAAGCGTCTTCGAGCTCTTCCCAGCTTCCAATGGAGTTTTCGGGGAGGTTGTTAAGCCAGTGCCAAGCTGGCCCTTTGAGTTTGAGGGGTAAGTATTTAATGGCGTGGAGATCGTCTCCTCGAGCCATATGGATGTGGAGGATATAGTCCTCAATCCAGACCCCAGGGTCTGTTGTTCCGTCGTATGCCTCTATGTTTACGGGTTTGAATCCCTCTAGAAATTCATGGTCCAGCACCTCATCGGTGAAACATAGGGCGTGTGCAGTGCCCCTGTATCTGGGCGTGCCGTGGTGTTCAGATGTCTGTGTGTTGCATCGTGTGCTTTTGCGCGCTTGCGCGGTCCATAGATGGATCTAGTTGCTCCGACCTTTTGATGCGAGCACTTGCGTGGATCGCGTATTGGCTTCTGTGCGGCGTTGCTTGCCGCTCCATGTTGGCCGTGAGGTTGTCTATCCGGCCGGGTGGCCGTTTTAATTTTTGGTTGCGGGGATCTAAGGCCTCCTCATCGAATTCAGGTAGCAACTTCCGCTTCGGGTAGCTCTTGGTGAGGCGATTACCGCCATACTTCGCTGCTGTTTTGAGTACTTTACTCCATCTGATTTGAAGTGTGTCTTGCACCGACTTGAGCCTTTGCTTCTGCCTTTTTAGACTCCTCGCGGTGGCAACAAGCCTTTGATGGGCATTTTGTTGCTCCGCGTGTCTGTCCGGTGTTATGTCCTCCGGACTATTATCCTTGATAGAGTTGGTTTATTCGGTTTGATTCTCCACGTTGCCGTGGTCCGGTAGTGGTTAGCCCTGCTCTAACACTGGGTCTATATGATCATTATTTCTGTCGAGGCGGGATTTGGGGCGGCGCTTACGCCGCCGCTTTGACTGCTTCTCGAGGGGACAGCCCTTCGTTGCATCCTTCCTTTCCTCGTTGTCATTTTCCTTTGGTGTGTCTACCATCTATACGTCATGTGATGAGGTGGACGTCCAGTGCCCTGTGGGCAGTGGTTCCTCTTCGTCTCCCGCATCGTCGTCCATACCGTCAATGTCTTCGGAGTCGAAGTCGAGCATGTCGGTTAAGTCATCGACAATGGCTACTAAGTGGGTGGTGGGTGGGTCGCGAATTTCTTCGTCGTCCGCATCCCAGTCCTGCCGGACATAGTTCGGCCAGGATCCTCCTGATAAGGAGAGAGACCTTAACGAGTTCAGTATGTCGCCAAAGGGCGAGTGCTGAAAAATATCCACGGAGGTAAACTCCATGATCGGCGCCCAATCAGATTCGATAGGAACGGGCGCACGCGGTTCGGAGTCCGTGGCCGGAGAAGGATCCGGCAGTTTAACAACACGGCTCTCGTGCAAGGTAAGGTCGATGTTCGGCTCGATCGACGCTGAGGGTAAGGCCTCCGTGGCGGGGTCCATCCACCCGTCGGCGGAAGGCGCAACTGGCTCCGAATTGAGGGCCAGAGCGGCTGCCGGTGCGATCTCCTTAACACTGTCCGATGGGAGAGCTGAGTCATACTCATCGTGACCGCATGGCGCACAAGGCAGAGGCTCGAATCCATCGAAGATCAAATCTCCACGGATATCGACCGTGTAGTTTAAGCTTCCAAACCCGACCTGGTGGCCAGGGCCGTAACTTTCAATCTGCTCCAGATGGCCAAGCGTATTGGCCCACAGTGCAAAGCCGCCGAACACAAAGATTTGTCCGGGGAGAAAAGTCTCACCCTGGACTGCATCGTTATCGATGATAGTAAGAGCCATCAAGCCTAACGGCGACGACACAGAGGAACTCTCAATGAAAGCACCAATGTCGGTGTCAAAACCGGCGGATCTCGGGTAGGGTTTTACCTCCATCAAGAGGGCCCGAACCTGGGTAAAACATTGTGTCCCCTGCCTCCTGTTACCATCCGGCCTAGATGCATAGTTCGGGACCCCCTGCCCGAGATCCGCTGGTTTTGACACCGACACCCATCATTTGAATATACAAGCCAAGTTCTATAATGAAAGATTCCCACTAGTATATGAAAGTGACAAAACAAGAGACTCTCTATCATGAAGATCATGGTGCTACTTTGAAGCACAAGTGTGGCAAAGGATAGTAACACCCATCATTTTTTTGGGCCTTCTCTTTTTTGGCCTTTCTCTTTTTTGGGGGCCTTCTCTTTTTTATGGCCTTTCTCTTCTTTTATTCCTCACTTGGGACAATGATCTAGAAAATGATGATCATCACACTTCTATTTATTTACAACTCAATGATTACAACTCGATACTAGAACAAAGTATGACTCTATATGAATGCCTCCGGCGGTGTACCGAGATGTGCAATGACTCATGAGTGACATGTATGGAAGAATTATGAACGGTGGCTTTGCCACAAATACGATGTCAACTACATGATCATGCAAAGCAATATGACAATGATGAAGCGCGTCATATTAAACGGAACGGTGGAAAGTTGCATGGCAATATATCTCGGAATGGCTATGGAAATGCCATGATAGGTAGGTATGGTGGCTGTTTTGAGGAAGGTATATGGTGGGTGTATGATACCGGTGAAAGGTGTGCGGTATTAGGGAGGCTAGCAATGGTGGAAGGGTGAGAGTGTGTATAATCCATGGACTCAACATTAGTCATAAAGAACTCACATACTTATTGCAAAAATCTATTAGTTATCAAAACAAAGTACTACGCGCATGCTCCTAGGGGCATAGATTGGTAGGAAAATACCACCGCTCGTCCCCGACCGCCACTCATAAGGAGGACAATCAATAAATACATCTTGCTCCGACTTCTTAACATAACGGTTCACCATACGTGCATGCTACGGGAATCACAAACTTCAACACAACCATTTCTCAAATTCACAACTACTCAACTAGCATGACTCTAATATCACCATCTTCATATCTCAAAACAATCATCAAGTATCAAACTTCTCTTAAAATTCAATGCACTTTATATGAAAGTTTTTATTATACCCCTCTTGGATGCCCATCATATTAGGACTAAATTCATAACCAAAGCGAATTACCATGCTGTTTAGGACTCTCAAAATGATATAAGAGAAGCATGAGAGTTCATTAATTTCTATAAAATAAAACCACCACCATGCTATAAAAAGATATAAGTGAAGCACTAGAGCAACGACAAACTATTCCGAAAGATATAAGTGAAGATCAATGAGTAGTTGAATAATTATGTAACTGTGTGAAGACTCTCTAACATTTAAGAATTTCATATCTTGGTATTTTATTCAAATAGCAAGAAAAACTAAATAAAATAAAATGACGCTCCAAGCAAAACACATATCATGTGGTAAATAAAAATATAGCTCCAACTAAAGTTACCGATGAACGAAGACGAAAGAGGGGATGCCTTCCGGGGCATCCCCAAGCTTAGGATCTTGGTCATCCTTGAATATTACCTTGGGGTGCCTTGGGCGTCCCCAAGCTTAGGCTCTTGCCACTCCTTATTCCATAGTCCATCGAATCTTTACCGAAAACTTGAAAACTTCACAACACAAAACTTAACAGAAAACTCGTAAGCTCCGTTAGTATAAGAAAATAAATCACCACTTCAAGGTACTGTAATGAACTCATTCTTTATTTATATTGGTGTTAAACCTACTGTATTCCAACTTATCTATGGTTTATAAACTCTTTTACTTACCATAGATTCATCAAAATAAGCAAACAACACACGAAAAATAGAATCTGTCAAAAACAGAACAGTCTGTAGTAATCTGGATCAAACGTATACTTCTGGAACTCATAAAATTCTCAAATAAATTTCTGGACGTGAGGAATTTATCTATTAATCATCTTCAAAATGAATTAACTAAATAGCACTCTCCAATAAAAAATGGCAGCAATTCTCGTGAGCGCTAAAGTTTCTGTTTTCTACAGCATGATCACAAAGACTTTCCCCAAGTTTTCCCAAAGGTTCTACTTGGCACAAACACTAATTAAAAGCATAAAACCACATTTAAACAGAGGCTAGATAAATTATTTATTGCTAAACAGGAGCAAAAAGCAAGGAACAAAAATGAAGTTGGGTTGCCTCCCAACAAGCGCCATCGTTTAACGCCCCTAGCTAGTCATGATGATTTCAATGATGCTCACATAAAACATAAGGATTGAAGCATAAAGAGAGCATCATGAAGAATATGACTAACCCATTTAAGTATAACCCACTTCCTATGCATAGGGATTTTGTGAAAAAACAACTTATGGGAATAATAATCAACTAGCATAGGAAGGCAAAACAAACATAACTTTAAAACTTTAAGCACATAGAGAGGAAACTTGATATTATTGCAATTCCTACAAGCATATATTCCTCCCTGATAATAATTTTCAGTAGCATCATGAATGAATTCAACAATATAACCAGAACCTAAATCATTATTTTCATGATCTACAAGCATAGAAAATTTACTACTCTCCACATAAGCAAGATCCTTCTCATTCGGAATAGTGGGAGTATCATAAGAGACTCGAATACTATAAATTGTTTCCACATTAGAAGAGTAATGTTCAGAAAAAGGGTAATCATAATCATGACAAGTTTTATAAATATAATCACTACTTTTTATAGCATAAGTATCATCACAATAATCATCATAGGTAGGAGGCATGCTATCATCATTATAAATTTGCATATCAAAACTTGGGAGACTAAAAATATCGTCATTAAACATAGCTTCCCCAAGCTTGGGACAAACATTAATTGCAGAAAATATATTCTCAAAAACATCATCTTCATCAAACATAGCATCCCCAAGCTTGGGCCTTTTCATATCATAAGCATAATCACTTGTCACGACCGGTTTTCCAATAAAATATTTATTGAGAAACCAATCTTTTGAGTCCAGTATGAGAAAAATTCTCCTTACCGGTAGACCAATTCTTGATACAATAAGCCAGTAGCATAAAATATATTACAGGGTCGAGTTACGGCAGCTCAACCAAATTATTACAAGCACGCCAATAGTTATACATAATGACGGACATGACACAGTGGTGTGGAGGCATACTACTGACTCGAGGATAGGGCGGTGGTGGAAAAACACAGCGGGGAGTGAGATACATGACTCTAAAACTGGCATCTCATCGATCGTCGAGGTGAGGCTCGATGAATTTATTAGGTAGAGGAAGCAGATATAATATAGTGACCAAATCCAGGGTCGCACGAGACTGACTGGGATTCCTCTAGGCGTCGGACTCGCTATCGAACTCTTCATCCATGAGATCGCCTTCGTCAGCATCTGGCCAAATCAACAAGCCAGTGAGTACTTTGAAAGTACTCGCAAGACAGTTCGGACATGAGATATAACAAATGCAGGCATGAATGCGTCACGATTAATTCACCAATGTATATTCAAAAATTAGCATAGTGAAGTAAGTAAAAGGGAAACGGCGGTAGTCTGCCTGAAGTCCCAACAAAACATAAATAAAAACCGATCGGGTGTCTGAAGCAACGCCTTGAAAGGTGAACAAATAAAAATAAGGAAATGATGCCACAGTCGGACGTCTGAGCAACATCGCAGAAAGGGCTTTAAAGGAAATGGCACAGTCAGACGTCTGAGCGACATCACATAAAGGGCTTTAAAAGAAATGCCACAGTCGGACGTCTAAGCGACATCACAGAAAGGGCTTTCATCGAAAGTAAAATATAACAATGCCACAGTCAGACGTCTGAGCGACATCACAGAAAGGGCTTTCATCGAAAGTAAAATATAACAATGCCACAGTCGGACGTCTGAGCGACATCACAGAAAGGGCTTTCATCGAAAGTAAAATATAACAATGCCACAGTCGGACGTCTGAGCGACATCGCAGAAAGGGCTTTTATCAAAAGTAAAATATAACAATGCCACAGTCGGACGTCTGAGCGACATCACAGAAAGGGCTTTCATCGAAAGTAAAATATAACAATGCCACAGTCGGACGTCTGAGCGACATCACAGAAAGGGCTTTCATCGAAAGTAAAATATAACAATGCCACAGTCGGACGTCTGAGCGACATCACAGAAAGGGCTTTCATCGAAAGTAAAATATAACAATGCCACAGTCGGACGTCTGAGCGACATCGCAGAAAGGGCTTTTATTCACAAGTAAATAATACTCATTCAATTCATGAAAATAAACGGGTTAGTCCATCCACATGAATAATCATTTAACTGGAATTAGCACTCATACGATTCACCGGAGTCTCTGTCATCAAAACTGGCACTTGTCGGGATAAGATAATGTTGAACTTGGGCATGGAATAGATGATTCAAGGAATATATGACTCTGCAGAGTTTGTACAAAAATTTCCCACAGCCAACGGATTTGCGTAGTCACGAAGGACTAGTTCCGTTTACGGTATTTCGGAAGAAAACACAGCTAACCAGTACACACCCATCCTACCTCTCGATGCTAGGAATCACCCTAGACATCGTCCAAGAAAAACTTTTGAGACGGGGAGATCACAATCTCGAATAGCATGGGATCAAATTTATATACGCGCGCTCTAAGGGGTGCCCCCCTCTCGGTCCCAACCGGAAACACCCATGCCCCCTGACCGGATGACTGGCTTTAATCCAGGGCCATGGAACCATCATCCCGGCCTCTCCTTTTTGGTGTGTACCAAGGAAAGCGGTTTGCAACTTACTAAGTCGTATTCCTTGCGGAAAACATGTGGTAGTACAGGGAAGGAAATGGGAGGAACTGGACTGATACGGTTTGATACTGTAGTCATATGGCCTGGCATAAGACTGGCATGCTACAACACTGCCATCTTACCCATCCTCATGCCAACACATAGCCATTCATACTCACATCCATCCACGTATGGATCATCGAACTCACTTACCTCATCAATGCATGGAAATAACTTCATCGGTATGCTCTTCAACATGCCATGAGACTAACTAAAATGCAAAACATGCCAAGACACTCATCATATCAAAAGTTCAAACATGCTTGCCTGGTTCGGAGTAGTCGGAGCCTAGCTCGGTGAAGTTTGCGGTCCCATCACCTCCTTCGGTATCTACGGTATAAAGAAAATATATGCGCTTTCGTAAATACCACGAGGTGCACAAAAAGTATTCCAAAATTTTTTCAAATAAATATTATAAAAAACTAGAAAAAATCTGAAGAGAACAGAAAAATAATCAATCAAAAATATTATTCTATTTAAAAGTTATAAAGGTTTTTGTTCAGGGACTCATCTGTAATGAAACAGAAAGTTCCCAGGGGCTAGCTTATAAAAACAGAAGACGTTCCAGTATTGAATACGCCAGCCCAGAGGGGAAAACGCATTTTTCCCGAAGGCGCTACCAGAAAACGTTTCACATAGAGATGACAGAGAAGCTGACGGTGGGGTCCCACTCGTCAGGTTTAAACTTTCAAATGGGGGGGAACGAAGCTCGTCGGCGTCCGAGAGCCGCGGTGGTCGCCGGCGGCGATCCATGGCGAGGCAGGGGGATCGGAGGGTACCTCCATGATCAGGGCTCCTTCCCATGTCGGTTGGTGGTGGTGGTGGTTGCCGGCGAGTACCACGTCGACGGCGAGCTTTGCTCCGGCGGACGGCGGCTCGGGTGGTCGAGGGACTCGTCGGAGAGAGCTGCGAAGGAAAAATTGATGCTTGCGATAGCTTACTGGGTACTAGAGGGAGTAACTGACGGGATTTGGGCGCCGGAGACGGCCTCACCGGAGCGAATCGTGGTGGAGGCCGAGGCGGATCGGGACGGCCGGAGTTGGGGGAGGAGACCTCCTCGAGGTCCTCCGGGTGGCTTGGCAGAGCCTTGGTGAGGCATGGTGATGATGCGTGCACGAGGATGAGCTCGGGAGCCCTTTATATAGGCGGTCCGAGGCGGTGGCCGTGAACGGGGGTCTCCGGTGACGATTACGGCGGCGCAGGGCTTGGTCGGAGTAATTAGGACGTTGTGCGTCCATCGTGGAGGTCCACGGTTCCGTTTTGGTGCTAATCGAGCTGGAGTTTGGTGCTTTGGGGGTGAGTTCGACAGAACGGGGCGGCGCGGGCCCGTCGGCGGCAGGGAGCGCGTCCCGTGCTTGCCGGCCACGGTGGCGGTGCCACGGGCGTGCGCTGGCACGCATGAGGCCACGCGGAGAGCAGAGGGGCGATGGGCGGCGCGGAACGGCGTTGAGCCGCCGTTCTTGTCCCCTGTCGGCTGTAACGGGGTTTCGGCCGCCGCAAGACACGCCGGCGCGGGCGGCCAGGGGCGCCACCGACGCCGGGAAGACGCCAAGCGCGCGTGCGGGGGTGCTGGCCAGGGAGAAGAGGCCGCGCGCAACGCGCCAAGCGCACTGTCGACGCGTGAGTGAAGCCGACGGGCGAAAAACAACACTGAAATCTAAATTTACTGAATTTGCAAAGGAACAGTGCAGCTCAGGTGTTCGACAGAATGTTTTTGGCCTCTGGGGATTTTTCCTTGAGCTGATTTTTGGTGGAGTGGCTACTCATTGCTCCAGTAGGCTGCCTGAATTTTGGTGGAATTTTTGGAGAAGTGTAGATATGAATTTCACCAAATTTGGCAAATCTGGTCCAAACTTGCAGAGACTGAATTTTGAAAATTTTGAAAAGGGGAGGAGTGGGTCAAGATGGTTCTGGGTTGTGGATGCTAAGGACAATCCAGAGGAGTTGGTTTTAGGTCAAAACTCAAATGCAATAGGGTACTTGCTTTGAAAACCACTCAGGCTCCAAATAATTTGCAGAAATGGTTTTGAGGGAAAAATAATTAGAATAAAATCCAAAACTTGCTTAGATGAGTTGGGACAGAGAACTTAGGTTGATTACAAGGAGGAGGGAAGGTTTTGGAGGGGTCTTATCACATGGGCAAAAATACAAAGATCATGGGTGGTTTCTAGGATATGAAAATCCAAATTTTCATAGAGTTTCTTTTTAAGAGAAAAATATTAAAACTCCCAAAATAATTTGAGGGGTAACCAACAGAAAAGAAATTTCAAAAGATCAAACACCATAGTTTTGAAGAAAAATAAAATCCTTGCCAAAGAAAAGGAAGTTTTTAAGATGAAGGATTTCTGGAAAAGAAATTTTTAAATGCCCTCAAAAAGAATTCAACAAGGTTTTTGATGAAAACCAATTAAAATTTTTGGGAGTGTCACAGCACCTACCCCCTTAGGAAAAATCTCGTCCCCGAGATTTCAGCTGATCCTTAAATAAGTGTGGATGCTCTGTCCGAAGAAAATCCTCCCTTTGCCAAGTTGCTTCACTTTCGGTGTGATTGTTCCACTGAACTCTGAAAAAATTGATGCTTTTCTGTCGGGTCCTCCTTTCGAACTCCTCTAATATTTTTACTGGGCGTTCCCGATAAGTGAGGTCTGGTTGCACGTCAATGTTCTCATGGGATACTTGCTTCTCTGGTTTGCTTACGCACTTCCTCAATTGAGAGACGTGGAATACGTCGTGAAAGTCGGACAAGTCTTTGGGTAAGTCTAGCTGGTAGGCTACAGTGCCTCTTCGTGCCACTATGCAGAATGGTCCAATGAATCTTGGTGCTAGCTTCCCTTTAATCTTAAACCGTTGCAGTCCCCTCATAGGTGATACTCGTAGGTACACAAATTCACCGGGTTCAAAATTGACCCCACGATGTTTCTGATCGTAATAACTCTTCTGTCGGCTTTGAGCGGTCTTGAGTCGGTCCCTGATTAGCTTGACTTTTTCCTCGGCTTCTTTGAGCATGTCTGGGACGAAGATACGGCTGTCTCCGGTCTCTGACCAATTTAGCGGGGTACGACACCTCCGTCCGTATAGGGCTTCAAATGGTGCCATTCGCAGGCTGGCTGGTAGCTGTTGTTGTATGCGAACTCGGCATATGGCAGACTTTCTTCCCAACTGGTTCCATAGGTGAGGACACATGCTCTTAGCATGTCTTCTAAAATTTGGTTTACGCGTTCAGTCTGTCCATCAGTCTGGGGATGGTAGGCTGTACTGAAGGCCAATTGAGTTCCCAGAGCCTGTTGTAAATGATCCCAGAATTTCGAGACAAATTGAGTGCCTCGGTCAGATATTATAGTCTTCGGGACTCCATGCAGACAAACTATACGGGAGAGATAAATCCTGGCAAGCTTCTGAGTGTTGTAGGTTGTCTTCACTGGGATAAAATGTGGTTAATCTATCGGTGATGACCCATATGGCATCATTCCCGTGTCGTGACCAAGGTAGTCCGACAATAAAATCCATCCCTATTTCATCCCATTTCCACTCAGGTATTTTGTTTGGTTGCAGTAGTCCGGCTGGTTTTTGATGCTCAACTTTTATGCGTTGACAAGAATCGCAACATGCAACGAATGTGGCTATGTCCCTCTTCATACCGTGCCACCAAAATCTTTCCTGAATACCCTTATACATTTTGGTTCCTCCAGGGTGGATTGAATATGGAGTGGTGTGGGCTTCAGCTAGGATTTGCTATTTGAGGTCTTCTATGTTTGGCACACAGAGTCTGTCTTTGTACCGTAATATTCCATCATCGCCTATGATGAACTCCGAGGCCTTGCCTATACTCACCTTTCTTTTAATTCCTTCAATACTGCGGTGACCGGGCTGAGCTTCTTTAATTCTCTCCACAAGGTCGGGCTTTATTTCCAAGTTTGATATGGTGCCTTCCGTGATCATTGACAAGTTGAGTTTGGCAAATTCTTGTTGGAATTCAGGCCTTAAGCTTTGCAGACTATTTTCGTCGGAGCTGGGGTTCCGACTAAGAGCATCGGCCACTACATTTGCTTTTCCTGGATGATAGTGGATACCAACATCATAATCCTTTACCAATTCCAACCAGCGTCGTTGCCGTAAGTTTAGTTCTGGCTGAGTGAAAATATATTTAAGACTCTTATGGTCCGTGTAAATTTCACATCGATTCCCAAGCAAGAAATGCCTCCATTCCTTAAGTGCATGAATAACTGCTGCCATTTCTATGTCATGAGTGGGATAATTTTCCTCATGCTTGCGGAGTTGTCGTGAAGCGTATGCGACAACCTTGCCTTCTTGCATCAACACGCATCCGAGACCCTTTCTGGACGTATCACAATACACTTCAAAATTCTTGTGTATGTCGGGTACAATTAATACCGGTGCTGTAGTTAATTTCCGTTTTAATTCCTGGAAACTTTTTTCGCAGGCTTCTGTCCATTCAAACTTCTTGTCTTTCTTGAGTAACTGCGTCATTGGCTTGGCTAGGGTGGAGAATCCTTCAATAAATCCGCGGTAATATCCTGCCATTCCCAAGAAACTTCGTACGTCCGTCACGCTGGCTGGTGCCTTCCAGTCAAGTATGGCCCTGACTTTCTCCGGGTCCACTGCGATACCGTCTTGGGTCAGCACGTGGCCTAGAAAGCCTACTTGCCTTAGCCAAAATTCGCACTTGCTGAACTTGGCATACAATTGATGTTTCCTGAGTTCTCCTAACACAATCCTGAGATGTTCCGCGTGCTCTTCTGGTGTCTTGGAGTATACTAGAATATCGTCGATGAATACCACAACGAACTTGTCCATATACTTCATAAATACTTTGTTCATGAGGTGAACAAAATATGCAGGGGCATTAGTTAGCCCAAAAGGCATAACTGTGAACTCATATAGTCCATATCTGGAGGTGAAGGCTGTTTTGGGGATATCTTCTGTTCGTACTTTTAATTGATGATATCCTGACCTTAAGTCAATCTTTGAGAATACCTTGGCCTGAGCGAGCTGATCAAATAAATCATTTATTCGTGGCATCGGGTATTTGTTCTTGACTGTGACCATGTTAAGTGCTCGGTAGTCTATGCACAATCTCAGTGTTCCATCTTTCTTTTTGGCAAATAAAATTGGTGATCCCCAAGGTGAGGAGCTGGCTTGAATGTATCCCTTGTCCAGTAATTCCTTTATTTGTTTCTTCAACTCAATCAACTCGGATGGTGCCATTCTATATGGTTTCTTGTATATGGGGGTGGTTCCTGGTGCTAGCTCAATGCTGAATTCTATTTCTCGGTCTGGTGGCATGCCTGGTAGTTCTTCGGGAAATACATCTGGAAATTCACATACCACTGGAACCTTGCTTAACTCAGAAACATCCACCTTATTCAATCTCGGCTGCCGGGGTATTTTTCTTTCCTTGGATGATACTTTTATTGTCTTCCCATGGTGATGCGTGAGAATTACGGTCCGGTTGAAACAGTCAATAAAACCTTTGTTGGTGGCTAACCAGTCCATCCCTAGGATGACATCCAGTCCTTTATTTTCCAACACAATAAGATTGGCGTAAAATTTCAATCCTTCGAACTCAATAACCACATTCTGACAGTAACTCTGAGTAACTTGCTGAATCCTAGGGGACTTGATGATCATGGATTTTTCCAAGGGAAACATCGAAAAATTATTTTGCAAAGCAAAACTTTTCGAAATGAATGAGTGAGAAGCTCCAGAATCAAACAAAACCGTTGCAGGTATTGTGTTGACAGGAAACGTAACGAGTACGATATCCGGAGCGTTTTGTGCTTCTTCTTTGGTCACGTGGTTTAGATGACCCTTCCTGTGGTTGTTGTTGGGGTTGAAATTGTTGCGCTTGGGTGCCGAATTATTTCCACCATTGTTTGGCTTTGGGGTCGAGTTCCTTGGCTTGGGGCACTGTTTGGCGTAGTGCCCTTCTTCTCCACAAGCGTAGCAAGTAACGCCTGGGCGATATATGAACTCTTTGTCCCTTGCATGGTAATTCTTGGTTGGGCGAGAGAAGTTTGTCGTAGGTTTGTGTGTCCCAACTTTATGAAAATCTGTCCTGCTTCGGTGGTTGCGTGCAAGAGTAGTCTGGTCTCTTTTTCACTTACATAAATCTTCCAAGCTATGTCTCTCATTTTCCAGAGTAATAGCTTTGTCCACTAGTGTCTTAAAATCTGGAAAAGTGTGAACGACCAGTTGGCATTTAAGCGCGGGCGCCAGACCGTCAAGGAATTTCTCCATCTTCTTGCTTTCAGTCATACGTTCTTCATTGGCGTAGCGGGACAATAGAGTAAATTGACTGTTGTATTCTGACACTGTCAGGTTCCTTTGTTTGAGGTCATCAAATTCTCTCTTCTTGATTTTCATAATACTCTTGGGAATGTGTGCACCGCGGAAACCTTCCTTGAAATCATCCCAGGTGATATCATTTTCGTTGGGGTGCATGTGCAGAAAATTCTCCCACCATGATGCAGCTGCTCCTGTGAGATAGTGCGGAGCATATAATACTTTCTCGAGATCTGAACATTTTGCAATAATCAATTTTCTCTCCATATCTCGAAGCCAATCCTCGGCTTCAAGAGGTTTGTCAGTATGAGAAAATGTTTGGGGGCGTGTCTTCTGTAGCTCAGATAACTTAGAATGCTGCTGATACTGTCCATGGTGATTTCCCATGTTGATGACTTGGTTCATCATTTCCCGGTGTTGTTGCTGACTCTGCTCATAAAGGCGGCACATTTGTGAAAGTGCCGATTCACTGCCCTGTTGGCTTGACTGTCCCTGAGTGAACTCGTTGCTTGGTTGTGTATCATAATTTTCCTCTGGTGGAGTTGGCATGGAGCGAGTCCAAGGACGAGACATTTTTCACTCTGGGTTATATTTTGTAAAATCCATAAGAAAAGCGAAAAGAGTCGCAAAAACGATTCCATAAATGCATAAAGCTGGCAAATATAAATTAAATAACCAAGCTTACTCAAGAAAAACAAATCGATTTGCGCACGGGGAAGGACTGCTCATTACATATCGTACACGCGAGCGGTAATTATACAATACGTCACTCAGGATATGCGTACATAATCCTGACATGTTATTTAGGCTAGTGCACTTCTCCAGATCCTACATGATGCGCAAACAAGCTACTTCTCACAACCTATGTACATATAAACATATCATACAAAGCAGTACATGCATGGCGGCTAAGCGTACTCAGGCGGAGATGTTGACGACCTCCTTTGCCCTGCCGAGGGTGAGGCGTAGCGAGGCTGGAGACTCGACTTCCTCCTCGCTAATAGGCTCCATACGTGTAGTGTTGCGCTGAGTGGATGGAGCGGGTGCCAGGGGCGGAGCAACATGAATAGGAGTGGGCGCGCAGGGTGGTGCAGTGCGCGCTGGAGTGGGCGCAATAACTTGGTTGAACTCTTCGGCGGTAGGCAGGCGACGAGTAGGGGCATAAGATGCTGAGGACGAGACCCAAGTTAGTGGCGGTGCGGTGGGTAGGAGCTCCCTCCTGTTGGCAGCACAGCCATGAACTGAGTCCATGCGGGCAGCCACGAAGTCGTCCACCAGGTTGTCGAAGGCTGCTTCCAGGGCCCGGAGATACTCAATAAGCATCTCAAAAGCCTCGTCTCGTTCTCCTCTAGGGCAGGAGAAAGCGTAGTGACAGGTGTAAGGCACATGGCATGGGAGATAACGGTAACGACGAGTCTTCATCACGGGGAGGACATCCCTGAGACGAGCTATCGCCTCGCGGGCTGCCATCTGCATAGCATGCTTCTCCGTAGGCATGGCTCTTCCCAAGAACCGGAAGCGGCATAACTCACCACGCCCTCCCTTGAACTGCACCGCGACCTGGTGCATGGTCAGACTGTCGTTGACTCGGTGCTGGCAGAGTGTGAAGACTGGCGCACAGATGGCCCCATCGCGACCTGAACGATGAAGGAAAGAAGCTTGACGAACCCATCGGGCACGTTGGCGAAGGTCTGAGACTCGCAGCTGTTGTCGGCCATCTACAAAAGTAGGCAAAAATTCTGCATGGTCAGAACATAAATTTATGTTGACTGACAGAAAATGACTACAATCAAGAAAATAAGAAAAGGCTCAAACATGCTAATAACTAATTAGCGATCGCTCCTAGTGGCTTCCTACAGTCAGCCTGGCTCTGGTACCAAGCTTGTCACGACCGGTTTTTCAATAAAATATTTATTGAGAAACCAATCTTTTGAGTCCAGTATGAGAAAAATTCTCCTTACCGGTAGACCAATTCTTGATACAATAAGCCAGTAGCATAAAATATATTACAGGGTCGAGTTACGGCAGCTCAACCAAATTATTACAAGCACGCCAATAATTATACATAATGACGGACATGACATAGTGGTGTGGAGGCATACTACTGACTCGAGGATAGGGCGGTGGTGGAAAAACACAGCGGGGAGTGAGATACATGACTCTAAAACTGGCATCTCATCGAGGGTCGCACGAGACTGACTGGGATTCCTCTAGGCGTCGGACTCGCTATCGAACTCTTCATCCATGAGATCGCCTTCGTCAGCATCTGGCCAAATCAACAAGCCAGTGAGTACTTTGAAAGTACTCGCAAGACAGTTCGGACATGAGATATAATAAATGCAGGCATGAATGCGTCACGATTAATTCACCAATGTATATTCAAAAATTAGCATAGCGAAGTAAGTAAAAGGGAAACGGCGGTAGTCCGCCTGAAGTCCCAACATATCATAAATAAAAACCGATCGGGTGTCTGAAGCAACGCCTCGAAAGGTGAACAAATAAAAATAAGGAAATGATGCCACAGTCGGACGTCTGAGCGACATCGCAGAAAGGGCTTTAAAAGAAATGCCACAGTCGGACGTCTGAGCGACATCACAGTAAAGGGCTTTAAAAGAAATGCCACAGTCGGACGTCTGAGCGACATCACAGAAAGGGCTTTTGAAAGTAAAATAACAATGCCACAGTCGGACGTCTGAGCGACATACAGAAAGGGCTTTATTGAAAGTAAAATATAACAATGCCACAGTCGGACGTCTGAGCGACATCGCAGAAAGGGCTTTTATTGAAAGTAAAATATAACAATGCCACAGTCGGACGTCTGAGCGACATCGCAGAAAGGGCTTTTATTCACAAGTAAATAATACTCATAATAAACATTCAATTCATGAAAATAAACGGGTTAGTCATCCACAGGAATAATCATTTAACTGGACTTAGCATTCATGTGATTCATGAGCGACATCGCAGAAAGGGCTTTTATTCACAAGTAAATAATACTCATTCAATTCATGAAAATAAATGGGTTAGTCCATCCACATGAATAATCATTTAACTGGAATTAGCACTCATACGATTCACCGGAGTCTCTGTCATCAAAACTGGCACTTGTCGGGATAAGATAATGTTGAACTTGGGCATGGAATAGATGATTCAAGGAATATATGACTCTGCAGAGTTTGTACAAAAATTTCCCACAGCCAACGGATTTGCGTAGTCACGAAGGACTAGTTCCGTTTACGGTATTTCGGAAGAAAACACAGCTAACCAGTACACACCCATCCTACCTCTCGATGCTAGGAATCACCCTAGACATCGTCCAAGAAAAACTTTTGAGACGGGGAGATCACAATCTCGAATAGCATGGGATCAAATTTATATACGCGCGCTCTAAGGGGTGCCCCCCTCTCGGTCCCAACCGGAAACACCCATGCCCCCTGACCGGATGACTGGCTTTAATCCAGGGCCATGGAACCATCATCCCAGCCTCTCCTTTTTGGTGTGTACCAGGAAAGCGGTTTGCAACTTACTAAGTCGTATTCCTTGCGGAAAACATGTGGTAGTATAGGGAAGGAAATGGGAGGAACTGGACTGATACGGTTTGATACTGTAGTCATATGGCCTGGCATAAGACTGGCATGCTACAACACTGCCATCTTACCCATCCTCATGCCAACACATAGCCATTCATACTCACATCCATCCACGTATGGATCATCGAACTCACTTACCTCATCAATGCATGGAAATAACTTCATCGGTATGCTCTTCAACATGCGATGAGACTAACTAAAATGCAAAACATGCCAAGACACTCATCATATCAAAAGTTCAAACATGCTTGCCTGGTTCGGAGTAGTCGGAGCCTAGCTCGGTGAAGTTTGCGGTCCCATCACCTCCTTCGGTATCTACGGTATAAAGAAAATATATGCGCTTTCGTAAATACCACGAGGTGCACAAAAAGTATTCCAAAATTTTTTCAAATAAATATTATAAAAAACTAGAAAAAATCTGAAGAGAACAGAAAAAGAATCAATCAAAAATATTATTCTGTTTAAAAGTTATAAAGGTTTTTGTCCAGGGACTCATCTGTAATGAAACAGAAAGTTCCCAGGGGCTAGCTTATAAAAACAGAAGACGTTCCAGTATTGAATACGCCAGCCCAGAGGGGAAAACGCATTTTTCCCGAAGGCGCTACCAGAAAACGTTTCACATAGAGATGACAGAGAAGCTGACGGTGGGGTCCCACTCGTCAGGTTTAAACTTTCAAATGGGGGGGAACGAAGCTCGTCGGCGTCCGAGAGCCGCGGTGGTCGCCGGCGGCGATCCATGGCGAGGCAGGGGGATCGGAGGGTACCTCCATGATCAGGGCTCCTTCCCATGTCGGTTGGTGGTGGTGGTGGTTGCCGGCGAGTACCACGTCGACGGCGAGCTTTGCTCCGGCGGACAGCGGCTCGGGTGGTCGAGGGACTCGTCAGAGAGAGCTGCGAAGGACAAATTGATGCTGGCGTTAGCTTACTGGGTACTAGAGGGAGTAACTGACGGGATTTGGGCGCCAGAGATGGCCTCACCGGAGCGAATCGTGGTGGAGGCCGAGGCGGATCGGGACGGCCGGAGTTGGGGGAGGAGACCTCCTCGAGGTCCTCCGGGTGGCTTGGCAGAGCCTTGGTGAGGCATGGTGATGATGCGTGCACGAGGGTGAGCTCGCGAGCCCTTTATATAGGCGGTCTGAGGCGGTGGCCGTGAACAAGGGTCTCCGGTGACGATTACGGCGGCGCAGGGCTTGGTTGGGGTAATTAGGACGTTGTGCGTCATCGTGGAGGTCCACGGTTCCGTTTTGGTGCTAATCGAGCTGGAGTTTGGTGCTTTGGGGGTGAGTTCGACAGAACGGGGCGGCGCGGGCCCGTCGGCGGCAGGGAGCGCGTCCCGTGCTTGCCGGCCACGGTGGCGGTGCCACGGGCGTGCGCTGGCACGCATGAGGCCACGCGGAGAGCAGAGGGGCGATGGGCGGCGCGGAACGGCGTTGAGCCGCCGTTCTTGTCCCCTGTCGGCTGTAACGGGGTTTCGGCCGCCGCAAGACACGCCGGCGCGGGCGGCCAGGGGCGCCACCGACGCCGGGAAGACGCCAAGCGCGCGTGCGGGGGTGCTGGCCAGGGAGAAGAGGCCGCGCGCAACGCGCCAAGCGCACTGTCGACGCGTGAGTGAAGCCGACGGGCGAAAAACAACACTGAAATCTAAATTTACTGAATTTGCAAAGGAACAGTGCAGCTCAGGTGTTCGACAGAATGTTTTTGGCCTCTGGGGATTTTTCCTTGAGCTGATTTTTGGTGGAGTGGCTACTCATTGCTCCAGTAGGCTGCCTGAATTTTGGTGGAATTTTTGGAGAAGTGTAGATATGAATTTCACCAAATTTGGCAAATCTGGTCCAAACTTGCAGAGACTGAATTTTGAAAATTTTGAAAAGGGGAGGAGTGGGTCAAGATGGTTCTGGGTTGTGGATGCTAAGGACAATCCAGAGGAGTTGGTTTTAGGTCAAAACTCAAATGCAATAGGGTACTTGCTTTGAAAACCACTCAGGCTCCAAATAATTTGCAGAAATGGTTTTGAGGGAAAAATAATTAGAATAAAATCCAAAACTTGCTTGGATGAGTTGGGATAGAGAACTTAGGTTGATTACAAGGAGGAGGGAAGGTTTTGGAGGGGTCTTATCACATGGGCAAAAATACAAAGATCATGGGTGGTTTCTAGGATATGAAAATCCAAATTTTCATAGAGTTTCTTTTTAAGAGAAAAAAAATTAAAACTCCCAAAATAATTTGAGGGGGAACCAACAGAGAAGAAATTTGAAAAGATCAAACACCATAGTTTTGAAGAAAAATAAAATCCTTGCCAAAGAAAAGGAAGTTTTTAAGATGAAGGATTTCTGGAAAAGAAATTTTTAAATGCCCTCAAAAAGAATTCAACAAGGTTTTTGATGAAAACCAATTAAAATTTTTGGGAGTGTCACATCACTCTCATCATTAATAGTATGGATAGCACCGATAGTATAGCAATTACCATATTCTTCCAAGCAAGTGCCAAAAAGATTTTCAAGATCATAAGAAGTATCATTATCTTCCACAATTATATTTTCATGAGGCATAATAGTAATATGAGCAGCATTATTTCGGAGAGATATCTTTTTACCTCTCTTCCTTTTTATTTTCTTCTTCTTCACCACATCATGTGTGGGTTCAATCCTCTTTTTGGAGCTCCTTATTAATGAGATTGGTTGAATAGGAGGATCTTCCTTGTTACCTGATTCATCATAAGAAATAATAGGAGGGTACTGGGAAGTCTCTTCCCTTTCATTAGTATTCTCTTCATCTTCTATTTGTTTTCTTTTCTTTATGTAGTTGGAAATATAAGGATTTTCAATGCAATTCACCGTACAATACATATAAATTTCCTCTAGATCAAAGCCAAGCAGTTTATAACGGGAAAATTCTGGAAGATCCCCAGTTATATGTTTCATTTCTTCGCAACCCATAAGCAAGCTAAGTTCATTATAATGTGCAAGGGAAATCAACTCATCACAATTTTTGGACACGATTAGATCATGAAACAATTTGCATCGGATGGTTAAATGACCACGTTCATTGCAAAGCTCACAAGTATGGCCAAGAAAATTTAAATTTTCAGCATAATCGTCTAGCCTTTCATGCAACAATTTAGTTTCTTAGTACTTATGCCTCTTGCAATATCTATCTTCCCTATTTGGTGTGTACTTACAAACCCAATGCACTCCACAAAAATTGACATGTTTATAGGAGACATTTTCATCATAACTAGTGTAATCATCATTAGTGCCATGGATATTCAAGGAGTTCATACTAACAACATTGCAATCATGCTCATCATTCAAAGATTTAGTGCCAAACATTTTAATGCATTCTTCTTCTAACACTTTGGCACACTTTTCCTTCCCATCATACTCACGAAAGATGTTAAAAAGATGAAGCGTATGAGGTAGACTCACTTCCATTTTTTAATTTTCTTTTATAAACTAAACTAGTGCTAAAACAAGAAACTAAAAGACTCGATTGCAAGATCTAAAGATATACCTTCAAGCGCTAACCTCCCCGGCAATGGCACCAGAAAAGAGCTTGATGTCTACTACACAACCTTCTTCTTGTAGACTTTGTTGGGCCTCCAAGTGCAGAGGTTTGTAGGACAGTAGCAAATTTCCCTCAAGTGGATGACCTAAGGTTTATCAATCCGTGGGAGGCGTAGGATGAAGATGGTCTCTCTCAAGCAACCCTGCAACCAAATAACAAAGAGTTTCTTGTGTCCCCAACATACCCAATATAATGGTAAATTGTATAGGTGCACTAGTTCGGTGAAGAGATGGTGATACAAGTGGTATATGGATGGTAGATATAGGTCTTTGTAATCTTAAAATATAAAAACAGAAAGGTAACTAATGATAAAAGTGAGCATAAATGGTATTGCAATGCATTGAAACAAGGCCTAGGGTTCATACTTTCACTAGTGCAAGTCCTCTCAACAATAATAACATAATTGGATCACATAACTATCCCTCAACATGCAACAAAGAGTCACTCCAAAGTCACTAATAGCGGAGAACAAATGAAGTGATTATGGTAGGGTACGAAACCACCTCAAAGTTATTCTTTCCAATCAATCCATTGGGCTATTCCTATAGGTGTCACAATCAGCCCTAGAGTTCGTACTAGAATAACACCTTAAGACACAAATCAACCAAAACCCTAATGTCACCTAGATACTCCAATGTCACCTCAAGTATCCGTGGGTATGATTATACGATATGCATCACACAATCTCAGATTCATCTATTCAACCAACACATAGGACCTCAAAGAGTGCCCCAAAGTTTCTACCAGAGAATCACGACGTAAACGTGTGCCAACCCCTATTCATAGGTTCATGGGCGGAACCCGCAAGTTGATCACCAAAATATACATCAAGTGAATCACGTGGTATCCCATTGTCACCACGGATACGCACGGCAAGACATACATCAAGTGTTCTCAAATCTTTAAAGACTCAATCCGATAAGATAACTTCGAAGGGGAAACTCAATCCATTACAAGAGAGTAGAGGGGGGGAAGAAACATAAGATCCAACTATAATAGCAAAGCTCGCGACACATCAAGATTGTGCCAAATCAAGAACACGAGAGAGAGAGAGAGATCAAACACATAGCTACTGGTACATACCCTCAGCCCCGAGAGAGAACTACTCCCTCCTCGTCATGCAGAGCACCCGGATGACGAAGATGGCCACCGGTGAAGGATTCCCCCTCCGCCAGGGTGCCGGAACGGGTCTAGATTGGCTTTCGGTGGCTACAGAGGCTTCTGGCGGCGGAACTCCCAATCTATTATGCTCCCCGATCATTTTAGGGTATATGGAGATATATAGCCGGAAGAAGTACGTCAGGGGAGCCACGAGGGGCCCACGAGGGTGGAGGGCGCGCCCAGGGGGTGGGCGCACCCCCCTGCCTCGTGGCTTCTCGTTGCTTCCCTTACATGGACTCCAAGTCTCCCAGGTTGCTTTCCTTCCAAAAATAAGTTCCATGAAGTTTCAGGTCAATTGGACTCTGTTTGATTTTCCTTTTCTGTGATACTCTAAAACAAGGAAAAAACAGAAACTGGCACGGGGCTCTAGGTTACTAGGTTAGTCCCAAAAATCATATAAAATAGCATATAAATGCATATAAAACATCCAAGGTTGATAATATAATAGCATGGAACAATCAAAAATTATAGATACGTTGGAGACATATCATGCGGCGCCTCTGTGCCGGGCTATGTCACGACGCAGTTCGTACGAGTCTTGTCTGCTGTGTTCGGCCCGGCCGGATTTGCTTTTGGTATATCCGACATGACGGTCGTCGTCATGTGTTGGGGCGCGCCCTCGTGATCCGAAGATCGATCTTTTGTGTCCTACTTTGTTTTCCAATACGTCTCACAGGTCCTGCGTGTTACCCCGGGCCTTGCTGTTCTTGTTTGACTGGCGACGAGGTGCGGGCTGGACTTCATGCTTATATGCCACTTTGTCTCGGCCACGAGGTGGCCGGTCTGCCGCATCATACGCTGTAAGCGCAGGCTTTAATGCTTCCTCTTCAAGTTGGGGTAGCAATCCGTGCTTTGGGAAACTTTTGATTGGGTGCTCGAGTTCGTGTTCCTTGGCTGCCAGGACCTCAGTCCATCTATCTTGTAGCAGATCTTGCTCAGCTGAAGCTGTTGTTGCTTTTTCTTCAGGCTTCTCGCTGTGGCAATAAGCCGGCGCTTGAAGCACTCCTGTTTGACGGGATCCTCAGGCACGATAAATTCTTCATCGCCAAGGCTCACCTCATCTTCGGAGAGAGGCATGTAATTGTCATCCTCTGATTCTCCGTCTGCTGCCTGTTCCTTGGGGCTGGCTTGCCCATCCTCCTGCTCAAAGCCTGGCTGGAGGGGATTGTCTTCGTCTTCGGCACTATTTGCAGCATTATTGTCTCCTGTGCCGGTATCGCTGTTTTTGCTATGGCCGGGCTTAGAGCGGCGCCGATGACGCCGGTTCTTGGATTGCTTCTCGGGGGGATTATCCTCCGTTGCCTTATTGCCATCGCTTTCTTTGGGGGTGTCCACCATGTATATATCATACGATGAGGTGGCAGACCGGCACCCTATGGGCGGTGGTTCTTGTTCGTCTCTCGCATCGTCGTCCATACTGTCGATGTCTTCGGAGTTGAAGTTGAGCATGTCGGTTAGGTCATCGACAATGGCTACTAAGTGGGTGGTGGGTGGGGAAAGAATTTCTTCACCGTCCGCTTCCCACTCGAGCCGGACATAGTTTGGCCAAGGGTCTCCTGACAAGGAGAGAGACCGTAATGAGTTTAGCACGTCGCCTCGGGGCGAGTGCTGAAAGATATCCGCGGAGGTGAACTCCATGATCGGTGCCCAATCAGATTGGTTGGGCACGGACGCGAGCGATTCAGAGTCTGTGGCCGAGGACGAATCTGAGTGTCCGGCAACACAGGTCTCATAGGAGGTGAAGTCAGTATTCGGCTCTATCGCCGCTGAGTGTGCGGCCTCCATGGCGGGGTCCATCCACCTGTCCTCGGACGGCGCGATCTGTTCCAGATTGAGGGCTGGAGTAGTTATAGGTGTGATCTCCAAACACTGTTCGATGGCAGGGCTAAATCATGCTCATCATGACTGTGCGGTGTACCTGACATGGGTTTGAATCCGTCGAAGATCAAGTCTCCGCGGATGTCGGCGATATAGTTTAAGCTTCCAAACCTGACCTGATGGTCAGGGGCGTAGCTCTTGATCTGCTCCAGGTGGTTGAGTGAGATGGCCCGTAGTACGAAGCCACCGAATATGAAGATCTGTCCCGGGAGGAAAACCTCACCCTGGATCGCATCGTTGCCGATGATCGAAGGAGCCATCAAGCCTTATGATGACGACACAGTGGAACTCTCAATGAAAGCACCAATGTCGGTGTCAAAACCGGCGGATCTCGGGTAGGGGGTCCCGAGCTGCGCGTCTAAGGCGGATGGTAACAGGAGGCGGGGGACACAATGTTTACCCAGGTTCGGGCCCTCTCGATGGAGGTAATACCCTACTTCCTGCTTGATTGATCTTGATGATATGAGTATTACAAGAGTTGATCTACCACGAGATCGGAGAGGCTAAACCCTAGAAGCTAGCCTATGGTATGATTGTTGTTGTCCTACGGACTAAAACCCTCCAGTTTATATAGACAACGGAGCGGCTAGGGTTACACAGAGTCGGTTACAAGGGAGGAGATCTACATATCCGAATCGTCAAGCTTGCCTTCCACGCAAAGGAGAGTCCCATCCGGACACGGAACGAAGTGTTCAATCTTGTATCTTCATAGTCCAACAGTCCGACCAAAGTATATAGTCCGGCTGTCCAAGGACCCCCTAATCTAGGACTCCCTCACCAGGCACCTCTGAAAATATTCCCTCGGCTTTCTCAGCTGCCTCATTAGGACCATTAGCGACAACTACACCTATACTTGATCCAGCTCTCGTAGGTTTGTCCTGTGAATACATCTTCAAATAAGGCATTTTTACTTACAATCACTTACGCCAACAGAAGAGCATCAAAATTAGTAATCACATAAGGCACCTCCTAAGAGATCATTTATAAACAGAATAGCATCAGAATTAGTAATCACAATGGGAATTACTTACAAGCAAACTAAGATCACTTGAGACAGGGTTGTGAATGATTAAAAAAATAGGGATTCACTACGTGTTTTCCTTATAAGCTACTCCATCCGTAAAGGAATATGAAAGCATTTAGATCACTAAAGGAGTGATCCAAGTACAAAAAATGACACTGAAGCATCATCAAAGCACAATAAAACTTGTGATCCTGTGCTTGCCTCCCTAACAAGACAGCAAAAAAGGGAAAGATGTAGTAAGGGCACTTACAGAGTAGATAAGGTAGTTCTACATACCAGATCTGATGAATCTCATGCCTCCATGATACATGAATAAGATGTAAATGCAATAGGTTCCCTGAACCTGCGATGAACCAGATTAAGTTACGCAAAGCCCCCCCCCCCTTCAAATATTCTTCACATCAAGAAATGGTCTTTTCATGTCAGGAAGCTGCCATTCCATAGGTACGTATGGGGAATTCAAAAAGCAAGGATAGTGAACATCAACCAGACTAGGACTTATTATAATTCACGCTAAGAGAAATTCCTACACATGTGTCTCGTGCATTTCTGACAATGACATGGTGTATACATAAGGTGTTGCAGGCCTTATGGGCGAGACAAATGTTGATGAATACAATGCAAGTATCATACCCGTAGTTGAGAATGTTGACGATAGTTACACAATGCATCCAGGTATAAGACAGAGTAAATCATGTTGAGAATGTTCCCTGCATACTTTGTCACCTATACAGTGTGAATCCATCGCAATGCCATGTCCAGACCTAGCAAACTCAACCTCTGATTGTCCCGCTTTCACCTCTCGCGCATTATGGTCTCTCGAGCCACCGAAGATGCTTCATCTGATGACAACTCTCCAACGATCATGCCTAGTTACATTGTTGGTACCGATGGTAAGAAATTGCTATTGTCACAATCTTATGCTCATTCAGTTGTACACTCTTTTGACATAATGTTGGCTATTGTCACATTCGCCACATTCAAGTATTGGACTCACTTGGTTCTTGGGTCAAACGCAATGACCTTGCTACTACGGTAACCATCTATTGTTTTTGTTCATCTTAACATATGTTTTGTTTGCCTTAATCCCTAATATTTCTCATATATAAAATAGTTACTGAAGGAAATATGCCCTAGAGGCAATAATAAAGTTGTTATTTATATTTCCTTATATCATGATAAATGTTTATTATTCATGCTAGAATTGTATTAACCCGAAACTTAGTACATGTGTGAGTACATCGACAAACAGAGTGTCACTAGTTTGCCTCTACTTGACTAGCTCGTTGAATCAATGATGGTTATGTTTCCTAACCATAGACATGATTTTTCATTTGATTAACATGATCACATCATTAGAGGATAGTATGATTGACTTGACCCATCCGTTAGCTTAGCACAATTATCGTTTAGTTTGTTGCTATTGCTTTCTTCATGACTTATACATGTTCCTATGACTATGAGATTATGCAACTCCCGAATACCGGAAGAACACTTTGTGTGCTACCGAACATCACAATGTAACTTGGTGATTATAAAGGTGCTCTACAGGTGTCCCCGATGGAGTTCGTTGAGTTGGCATAGATCGAGAATAGGATTAGTCACTCCGATTGTCAGAGAGGTATCTCTGGGCCCTCTCGGTAATGCACATTGATACATCTCCAACGTATCTATAATTTTTGATTGCTCCATGCTATTATATTATCTATTTTGGATGTTAATACGCTTTATTTTACACTTTTATATCATTTTTGGGACTAACCTACTAATCGGAGGCCCAACCCAAATTGTTGTTTTTTTTGCCTATTTTAGGGTTTCGAAGAAAAGGAATATCAAATGGAGTCCAAACGGAATGAAACCTTCGAGAACGTGATTTTTTCAACAAACGTGATAGGAGACTTGGAGTGGCCGTCAAGAAACAAGGGAGGAAGGCATGAGGCAGGGGGCGCGCCTACCCCCCTGGGCACGCCCTCCACCCTCGTGGGCCCTCTGTTGCTCCACCGACGTAATTCTTCCTCATATATATATCCACATACCCCCAAACATCCAGGAGCACCACGAAAACCTAATTACACCGCGGTAACCTTCTGTACTTGAGAGATCCCATCTCGAGGAGTTTTCCGGAGCTCCACAGGAGGAGGCATTGATCATGGAGGGCCTCTACATCAACTCCATGGCCTCTCCGATGATGTGTGAGTAGTTTACTTCAGACCTTCGGGTCCATAGTTATTAGCTAGATGACTTCTTCTCTCTTTGGATCTCAATACAAAGTTCTCCTCGATTTCTTGGAGATCTATTCGATGTAATCTTCTTTTGCGGTGTTTTTGTCGAGATCTGATGAATTGTGGGTTTATGATCCAGTTTATCTATGAACAATATTTGATTCTCCTCTGAATTCTTTTATGTATGATTGGTTTATCTTTGCAAGTCTCTTCGAATTATCAGTTTGGTTTGGCCTACTAGATTGATCTTTCTTGCAATGGGAGAAGTGCTTAGCTTTGGGTTCAATCTTGCAGTGTTCGATCCCAGTGACAGAAAGGGAACCGATACGTATTGTATTGTTGCCATCGAGGATAAGAAGATGGGGTTTATATCATATTGCATGAGTTTATCCCTCTACATCATGTCATCTTCCTTAAAGCATTACTCTGTTCTCTTGAACCTAATACTCTAGATGCATGCTGGATAGCGGTCGATGTGTGGAGTAATAGTAGTAGATGCAGGCAGGAGTCGGTCTACATGTCTTGGATGTGATGCCTATATACATGATCATACCTAGATATTCTCATAACTATGCTCAATTCTATCATTTGCTCGATAGTAATTCGTTTACCCACCGTAATACTTATGCTCTTGAGAGAAGCCACTAGTGAAACCTATGGCCCCCGGGTCTATCTTACATCATATTAATCTTCCAATACTTAGTTATTTCTATTGCCTTTTATTTTACCTTGCATCTTTATTTCTCTTTATCATAAAAATACCAAAAATATTATCTTATCATATCTATCAGATCTCACTCTCGTAAGTGACCGTGAAGGGATTGACAACCCCTTTTCGCGTTGGTTGCGAGGTTCTTATTTGTTTGTGTAGGTGCGTGGGACTTGAGTGTGATCTCCTACTGGATTGATACCTTGGTTCTCAAAAACTGAGGGAAATACTTACGCTGCTTTACTACATCACCCTTTCCTCTTCATTGGAAAACCAACGCAGTGCTCAAGACGTAGTAAGAAGGATTTCTGGCGCTGTTGCCGGGGAGATTCATGCCAAATCAAGACATACCAAGTACCCTTCACAAACTCTTATCCCTCACATTACATTATTTGCCATTTGCCTCTCGTTTTCCTCTCCCCCATTTCACCCTTGCGGTTTTATTCGCCCTTCTTCTGTTCGTCTTTCCATTTGCTTTGATGTCTTACTTGGATCGTTTGCTCGTTTGGTCAGATTAGTTGTTTATTTATCGCTAAACAGAGAACCTAAGATCTATGGATCCTCATCCGCTTGCTAATCTTTTTAAGAGATCCAATTATGATGAACCAATTGCTAGTGAGTTTTGTGCACTAGATTATCTTTATGAAATTTTGCTTGAAATTTGTGAATCTAAAAATTGTGATGAAGTACTTTATGGAGTGATTCATGATGGATCTTTGAATAGAAAGCATGATTGAAATGATGATAGTATAAATTCTATTAATGTCAACTGTGTTTATAATATGCAAAACCCTAAGCTTGGGGATGCTAGTTTTGCTATGTCTACTACTTGTTGCGATGATCATGATTGGGGTGATTCTTCTTTTGATCTTGAAAATTTATTTAAGCCCCATGATGAATATGAGATTGATAATAGTGTTTGTAATATTATTGAAAGTAGGTTTGGAAGAGTGTCAACTTTAGATCCCACATATTTGGAGAATGTTCAATCTTATGAAATTTTTGATAAAAGTGGGTTTGGAAAGGTCATGACTTTAATTAATGTTAATCCCACTATTTTGGAAGAGTGTCAACTTTGCATACATGTGGATCGTGTTGAAAATATTTTATGTGATAGCTATTTTGTTGAATTTTCTTATTATCCCACATGCAATTATTATGAGAGAGGAAAATATGGTGGTAGAAATTTTCATGTTACTAAATTACCTCTCGTTATGTTGAGATTGCTATTGTTTCTTTCCGCTTCCTTGCATATGCTAGTTTTTGCTTGCCTTGATAATTTGTTTGCCTAGAAGATGCCTATGCATAGGAAGTATGTTATACTTAGATATGTTTGTCACGTGTTTTATGATGCTCTGTTTGTGCTTCAATTCTTGTCTTTCATGTGAGCATCGTTGAAGCCCTATGCCTAGCTATAAGGCTTTAAAGAAAAGCGCTTGTTGGGAGACAACCCAACATTTTTCCTTGCTGTTATTCAATAAATAATTTATCTAGACTCTGTTTTGGTTGTGTTTTTTGTGTTTACTAAGTGTTTGTGCCAAGTAGAACCGCTGTGAAGACTTGGGGAAAGTCTTTTTGATCTTGCTGTAAAAACAGAAACTTTAGCGCTCACGAGAATTACTGCCATTTTTATTTGGAAGGTGCTATTTAGTTAATTCTTTTTGAATATAATTAATAGATAAATTCCCCACGTCCAGCAATTTATTTTACAATTTTTGGGGTTCCAGAACTTGCGTTAGCTACAGATTACTACAGACTGTTCTATTTTTGACAGATTCTGTTTTTCATGTGTTGTTTGCTTATTTTGATGAATCTATGGCTAGTAAAAGAGTTTATAAACCATAGAGAAGTTGGAATAAAGTAGGTTTAAAACCAATATAAATAAATAATGAGTTAATTACAGTACCTTGATGTGGTCTTTTGTTTTCTTTCGCTAACGGAGCTCACGAGATTTTCTATTTTGAGTTTTGTGTTGTGAAGTTTTCAAGTTTTGGGTAAAGATTTGATGGATTATGGAACAAAGAGTGGAAAGAGCCTAAGATTGGGGATTCCCATGGCATCCCAAGGTAAAATTTAAGGACACCAAAAATCCTAAGCTTGGGGATGCCCCAGAAGGCATCCCCTCTTCCGTCTTTGTCTATCGGTAACTTTACTTGGAGCTATATTTTTATTCACCACATGATATGTGTTTTGCTTGGAGCGTCTTGTATGATTTGAGTATTTGATTTTTAGTTTACCACAATCGTACTTGCTTTACACACCTTTTGAGAGAGACTCACATGATTGGGAATTTATTAGAATACTCTATGTGCTTCACTTATATCTTTTGAGCTATATAGTTTTTGCTCTAGTGCTTCACTTATATCTTTTAGAGCACGGTGGTGGTTTTGTTTTATAGAAACTATTTTTCTCTCATGCTTAACTTATATTATTTTGAGAGTCCTTTAGAACAACATGGAAATAATAAAAAATTTCATACAAGTGCATTGAATACTATGAGAAGTTTGATACTTGATAATTGTTTTGAGATATGGAGATGGTGATATTAGAGTCATGCTAGTTGAGTAGTTGTGAATTTGAGAAATACTTGTGTTAAAGTTTGTGATTCCTGTAGCATGCATGTATGGTGAACCATTATGTGATGAAGTCGGAGCATGATTTATTTATTGATTGTCTTCCTTATGAGTGGCGGTCGGGGACGAGCGATGGTCTTTTCCTACCAATCTAGCTATCCCCCTAGGAGCATGCGCGTAATACTTTGTTTCGATAACATGTAGATTTTTGCAACAAGTATATGAGTTCTTTATGACTAATGTTGATTCCATGGATTATACGCACTCTCACCCTTCCACCATTGCTAGCCTCTCTAATACTGGGCATTTTTCGCCGGTATCATAAACCCACCATATACCTTCCTCAAAACAGCCACCATACCTACCTATTATGGCATTTCCATAGCCATTCCGAGATATATTGCCATGCAACTTTCCACCATTCCATTATTATGACACGCTTCATCATTGTCATATTGCATGCATGATCATGTAATTGACATCGTATTTATGGCAAAGCCGCCGCTCATAATTCTTCATGCATGTCACTCATGCATCATTGCACATCCCGGTACACCGCCGGAGGCATTAACATAGAGTAATATTTTGTTCTAAGTATTGAGTTGTAAGTAAATAAAGTGTGATGATCATCATTATTAGAGCATTGTCCCAAGTAAGGAAAGGATGATGGAGACTATGATTGTCACGACCGGGTTTTCCAGACATAAATTTCCAAAAAAGACCGTCGTGCTCATCAGCCCCAGGATTACTGTTAGCTGATGAGGCTCCAAACTTGATACAGAAATCTCAAGCAAAAATACAAAATATGTAGTACAAGACCCTTCTGGCCTGTGAGTACAACAATTGGGTTTCTAGTGGTTGATGGCGGAAGCGGTTTGTGAGACATCAGTGTCTATGGGACTCCATTTCCCACGGGAACAGCTGACCAGGTTAACTCCTATCTTCGCGAGGCTGCTATCACCGTTGCTTAGTTTCCGGGGCTGTCACCGCAACGCTCCTCTCCATGCAGAAATCTGGCCAAGACAATAGCCAGGGACAAGCCAGTGAGTACTTTGAATGTACTCGCAAACATTAAGAACACAGGTATAATATAATTGATAATCATGCGCAAAAAAAAATTTATGATCACATCGTCAGTCATAAATAAAATATCTTTTATGCATGCAAGCAGGTTATTATCATGCAACATGAATAAGCAATAATGGAGTGAGAAATAATATGCCGTAGTAAATAAATAAATAACAAGCAATGCCACAGTCGGGCGTCTGAGCGACACCACATAAAGGGCTTTAAAAGAAATGCCACAGTCGGGCGTCTGAGCGACACCACATAAAGGGCTTTAAAAGAAATGCCACAGTCGGGCGTCTGAGCGACACCACATAAAGGGCTTTAAAAGAAATGCCACAGTCGGGCGTCTGAGCGACACCACATAAAGGGCTTTAAAAGAAATGCCACAATCGGGCGTCTGAGCGACACCACATAAAGGGCTTTAAGATAAATAATCACAATGAATATCCAGGAGGTAGAACCGTCCCAGGGATACTCGATAATATAAATAATGCAACGGGTTAGTCCATCACAAGATAATAATCATAATCTTCACAAGTCACAAGTCACGGTCCAAGTTCTGGTTTAACAATCTCTCCTCCGAAGACCGACACTAAGACCAACACTTGACCCATCCCAGACTGTAATCCTTAACCATGGACACGGCTATTCGAATAGGTTTAATCTCTGCAGAGGGTGTACTCTTTACCCACGAGTAACGGATTCCTTTAGTCCATCGGGACTAATTCCGTCTACGGTCTTTTAGTTGAAAACACGCCTAACTTGCACACACCAGCTTAACTCATCGGTGTCTGGAATCACCCACGACACTTGTTAAGCAAAACTCTAAGTGGGGAGGCTACAACCTCGCGTAGCATGGGATCAAATTTATATCGCGCGCTCTAAGGGGTGGCCTCCCCTCTCGGTCCCAACCGGAAACACCCATGCCCCCGGACCAGGTGGCATGCCTACCGGCTACAACCGATATCTTCCACCATGGCCTCTCTGTACGGTGTGTGCTTGAAAGGGGTTGACGACTTACTGAACCATACCCTACCTGCGGCAGGGACAAGTGGTAGTACATAGCAAGTATGGGGGTTACTGGAAACAAGACTCGGTCTACGGTCGACTCAGGAGGTTTATAAGTTCCCTGCATGACATGTAAACAAATATATTTCAATCAACAAAATCACCACTCAATATACCTTACCATGCCATACCGGACATAACCGTCCCGACGGGGACCGGCGACAAGCTCACGCCTACCCAAGGCCGAGGCTTTCCCGGATTCCTTTCCGGCATGCATGCAAGGCACATGAGGATGATTACCATCACAATATATTCATTTCCAACAGCAAGGAAATCACTAATATGCTTCCATGCAAATGATCATGTCACATGAAATAACAAGTCCTCCGAAGTAAGGTGGTGTTATAAACGTGTCAAATAACACACCAAAAACATTATGCCAGGGTTCAGAATGCTTGCCTTTAAGTTGTGGAGGGGTGAGGTGCTCTCCAAAACTTTTGAAAGTTTCTTCTCTCTCTCCAAAATCCTATTTTAAAATATATTTGAATTAACACACATTTCAAAAACAGTACAAAAAAGTTGTTTGGAAAATTTTCAAATAAATCTTAAAATAAACTAGACAATATTTGAGAGATGTAGGAAAAAGAATTAATTCATTTGGAGTTATATTTAAAAAGTTATAGCCAGTCAAAGTTGTGGTCAAAATCTGTTTTTAAATAAAACAGAAAAGAAAACGTTTCGAAGAGATTACGCTTTCGTACAGAGAAGACGTATTACTTGGGCTTTACGCCTCCACTTACTCCAGCGTGGACGGCGCGCGCCTCACTGACAGTGGGCCCGCCTGGCCCACTGGTCAGGTTTGACCAGTCTATCCCTCCCTCCTCTTCCTCTGCCCGAACGGAGGCGAGGCAACGCGATCATCGCCGGCGAACGGCGGCTCCGTTCGGAAAGCTGAGGCCACCAGTGGATTCAGGGGGCCGAGGTGGTTACTCCGGTAGTCGTAGGGTCGTCGGAGGTGGAGGATATCGCCGGCGGCGAGCTCCACGGCGGAGGGAAGCTTCGGGAGCAAGATGGATTTGGGGCTACGGTGGTTCCCGATCAAAATTGAGTAGGGGGATGGGTTCACGGGAGGATGAGGAAGTTTCTGGCGAAGAGAATGGAGAGGGGGAGGCTCTGGTGGCACCGGCAATGGCCTGGGGCAGTGGCGGCGGCTGCAGTGCCGGAGATGAGGAAGGAGGCCTCCCCGGGTCGATTGGCTGCCAATGGGTCCTCGGGAGGTGGCTTGGGACTGCCTGCGTGCGGAGATGAGCTCGGGGCTCCTTAAATAGGCGAGTCGAGGCGGTTCAGCGGCGCCGTGGATGAGCTCGTCGGCGACCGTCTTTCTGTAGCTGCAGGCATCGTGGCGGCGACGAGCGCTAGCGGACAAGGCTGCGGATGAGCTCGCGCTGCTCCAGGGGCCAGGTGGCGAGCGGGAGGGGCTTGGGCGGCGCTGCCCGTGGCTGGAGCCGCTGCGGACGCCGGTGTGCCGCCAAGAATGCCCTGGCGGCGGCGCTGTAGCGTGCCAGGGTGGCTTGGCGCGTTGCTGCGAGGCGGGGAGTGCCGTGGCGAGGTGCTGCCGTGTGGGCCAAAGCCAGGGGGGCCAGCGTGTCGGCTCAGGCGCGGCATCGTGCAATACGCGTGCTCTGGGCGCGTCCAGTGCACGCACGGGAGATGTTCGACACAATGCCGCGGCATGCTACAGGTCGCAGGTGAGGTTGGGGTTTACCAGATCGAGGTTAGGAGCAACTGGGAGTCTAGTGGACATGCTAGTTTGATCCAAGGTGCAAGCTCACAGTGCAATGCCAAAGCTCATGTCAAAACTGGTCATGCCGACAGGGTGTTGGATAAAATGCCAAGGGCACTTAGGCAAGTCTTGGGGTGGCCAAAACTTCCAGATGGTGGTCTCTTTAGATGCAAGAGGGTGGTGAGGTTAGTTGCCAAAAGCAGAAACTTGTTAGTGCAAGTTTTGCAATTCAATTCTGGACAGGAAATAAATGACATTATTTCATGAACCAAAATTAATCCAATGGGTGCATGCTCCTGGACTTAGGGGTTTGGTAGGGCTGTCTACAAGTGGGAGAAAGCACAAGATCATTGGAGCAAAATTAAATAGGGTTGTAGTAGAAATCACAAGGCTGGACCAGAATGAAAATGAGGTTGATTCACTCAAAATTTCAAATAACATCACTGGTTTTTGCATAAAGTTGAATCATATGCTACTACCAATATCCCATAATTTTGGTGGAGGCTAGAAAGAATTATTTAAATGGGTTGTAGTGCAAATTGCACTCTGGACCAGAGAAGAAAAATTGAGTGTAGAGCTCAAAATATTTCATGAATAAAGAGATATTTTTGTATAAAAGTGATTTAAAAACATCACATGACATCTCCAAATTTTGGTTGAATTTTAGAGTGAATTTATCAAATGGTTGTAGTTCAAATATGGCCATATAACCTTGAAAAACCATTTTCAAGAAAGTAAAGATCAAGCAATTTAATTTTTTAATTAGTTATATTAAATAAGGGAAAATTTCTCTTGAGAGATTAAACAAGTCCAATGACATATTTGAAAAGTTTTCTCTTTGGGAAAAAACTCATCATAACAGGGAAGGAAATGAAAAAAAAATCAAAATGGAGCTCAGAAATTCAAAGTTTTAATTCCTGGCAAAAATTTTAATTCATTAAAACAAGGCCAAATTTTTGGGGTGTCACAACACTACCCCCCTTAAGAAAAATCTCGTCCTCGAGATTTGTTAAAAGCTGTTTTAAGAAAAACTATAAGCAGTAAAAATGTGGCTATAGTGAGAGGGCAATAAGTGATGAAAAACCACAGTGTGAAAACTGGTGCTGCGTGGAAAAGTCTACGGTTCGGGACAAAATCGTGGGATTCTACGCTAGATATAAATTTAGAATAATTTCTAAATTTAAATATACGCTGGTCATACCCGAGAGCACAGTGCTCTCTCTGGCCGACAGGTGGACCCGGGGTCCACTGTCAGTCTCTTCTTCTCCCTCTGGTTCTCTCTTCTTCCTCTCTCCCGCGCGCTTTCTCCACCGGCGACGCCTAGCGCGTAGGGCATCTAGGCCGTACCGTGGTAGTGCGCGGTGTGCTAGCTGCCGGTGCAGCGTGCACTCACCTCGCGGGCCAGCGTGCTGTCGGCACTGCTTGCAGATTCATCTCCAAACACCGGCGATCGGCGACGAGCGGCGTTGGTGGACTTCGCCCACCGTACACCGAGCTCGAGCTATAAAACGGCCGGGGTGTTCTCCTCTTCTTCCTCACACCTGGCCTCACTTCTCCTCCTCCTTCTTCCTCCATTACTGCTTACAGAAGCTTGGGTGAGGCTCTAATGGCGGAGGCGATGCCGGACTGGTTTGCGATCCTGATATGCGTAGGGCTGGCGACACTGTTGGGGCTCTCCGTGCTCCTGTGCGCGATGATCCTCGACGATCGTCGCGACGCTGCTGCTCGGGTGTTGGCTCTCCGCGGTGGTGGTGATCATGAGGAGTAGATGGGGTGTGCCGGGTGCTAACTGTTGTTAGGGGGTGATTAGCTGGATGCAACACTGTTGCAAAGTTTTGCAAACAGTGTATGTGTCCGAATGATTATGGTTGTGAGTCTGCTGCGTGGTGCTGTGTGAAATTAATAAATCCACGCCGTGAGAAGGGGCAGATGTAGCAACTCAGGGAAAAGAAATCTCACTCCAGAATTTTGCGAGGGAAAAACAGTTAATTTTAAAAGAGTATAAACCACAACAAAAACTACACACATTAGTAGAAGCCAAATAATTGACTCGTCGTACAAACTCAGGGTATCACGCATAAGTCACACACATAAATAAATGTTGCAAATAATGAACACTTCAGCGATGTCTAAAATGGAAACGGTAACTGGACGGGGTCCCTAGAAAACGTCTCTGGTACTGGGATACACTCCTCTTCTATCGCGGGAAGTGGATTGACCAGTCGATGTACGTGTCTCTCCTGGTCGGGCCTTAGTGCTCTGCCGATGGCAATCTGAGGATTTAAACTGCGAGGCTCTGAAGATAACCCATCACACGTTGGGATAAATGCTCTTGAGCGATGACGTACTGGACAAGGTTGGCCAGGATTGGGTCTCTCTCAATGCGTCCACCGGGAAAAGATGTCACTCCTCCGGGTGCTGCACGGCTCGGGAAGTAATAATACCCTCGTTCGCTGGCATAGGGTACCGCGAATCGAAGGCGAGCAAGCGCTTCGTATGCAACAGCTTCTATGGCCATCTGTGGGGTTGGCATAGATTTCCCCACGAAGGAGACTTCCGTTGGATCTTGGTTTGAGTTTACGGGAGGGATGTGCACTGCTGCCCAATATCTTGAGGTGGAAGAGGTGATCCTCGATTTGAATAGCTCGTACTGGGGTGGCTGGGTAGCGCCCATGGTACTGCAGGTAAAATCCCGCAATATCTTGACAAAACTACCTGGAGTTGCATCTGGGGTTCTCAGATAAATGCTAGGGCTCGGCATGGCTAGGAAATGGTTGTGAGGATGTTGCACAAGATGAGGGGTGCTTGGCAAGGTCACGCGGTGGCCTTTTTATAGCACCGGAGCTGGGTAATTTTTTTTTTACCGAGGTGAATGGTAAAGAAAATATTCAGCTCTGTCCCAAGGGTCGGGGTCAAGTCACAGATTCACACATTTCACTACAGTGATGTGTTACTGTGGGGTTGACGGGGTGATTTTTTGGTAACTGTGTCTGGGATAGGAATCTTTTACCGCATACTGGCGTATCCAGGCAAGGCTACCATTAAAACAGAGGCACGACAATAGGCGACGCTTACTTACAAGGCCACACGATTACAAGGCGAGGGTACACTGGAACTCGATACAACTCGGGTGACTTAGTCTACCTCGTTTACATCCAAACGGGCGTGCCTTGAGGCTCCTCCACGGGTCTCGTCGTCGGAATTAGCTGGAGTGGGTCGAGGGGCTGCAGGCTCGGGGTAGCGATGATGACCATCTCGGGGATTGTTGGCCACAATCCCGTTGGAGTGTGCTCCCAATATGCGACGAAGCACTTCTGGGGTTATCGCAGCACCTTGGCCAATGGCTGGGGCAGGCCTCAGGGACTCGATCGGGTGTCCAAACAACACGACTGGGTTGTCGGCGTTAGGCTCGTTTTCTTCTCTCGCCGGGGCTCGACGAACCAGCTCTCCTCGAGCTGCGATTAGATCAATAGTGATTTGATCGCACAGTTCCTCTAGTGCACTTACATAGCGCACTAGGTGCAACAATGCAGGATCCGTCTCGTGATCTCCGTTGGCAACTTGGGGTGGTCTACCATACCCTTCACGTCTGGGGTAGTAGTGGAACGAGCGATAGTTAACTCTAGGCGACAAGTGCCGGAGATGAACTATGGCCTCTCGAGTAGCTAGTTGGATGGCTTGAAGCTCAAAGGAAGTTGTTCTTCCGGTGAACCTGTAGGGGCGCTCGGGCTCTAGACCCCTACCGTAGATGTGTACAGTGGCCCAGAATTGACGGTTCTCACCGCTCATGGGTCCTTGGTACACAACATATTCTGGGGGCTCTTCTAATGCATAGGCACGACGGGTGAGGTTCGCGAGTATGGTCACAAAACCTCCAAGGTTGGTTGCTGTGGTCTCATTGTGCACGACAGGGCCAGGCATTGTGGCTTGGTTTTGGGTAGAGGCTGTGCTGTGCTGTGTTGGGGCTAGCGTGCCCCTTTTTATAGGAAAAAGGGGACGGAGTCTTCCTTCGCACGCTTGCGAGAAAGGACTATTTAGGGGCCGGTCACTGGAGCATGAGCGACAGGTTAGGATGATAGGTTGGGCACCGACTGCCAAAAGGTGTTGGGTCATTGTGTGGCTATCTTGCACGAGAAGCTTGGCTGGGGTTTGGTTATGGTTTGGTGGGTTGGTTTGCCTAAGTTTATAGACCCGGCTAAGATAGGATTAGCCAATGGTCAGCCTGGCTCTGATACCAAGTCTGTCACGACCGGGTTTTCCAGACATAAATTTCCAGAAAAGACCGTCGTGCTCATCAGCCCCAGGATTACTGTTAGCTGATGAGGCTCCAAACTTGATACAAAAATCTCAAGCAAAAATACAAAATATGTAGTACAAGACCCTTCTGGCCTGTGAATACAACAATTGGGTTTCTAGTGGTTGATGGCGGAAGCGGTTTGTGAGACATCAGTGTCTATGGGACTCCATTTCCCACGGGAACAGCTGACCAGGTTAACTCCTATCTTCGCGAGGCTGCTATCACCGTTGCTTAGTTT
>NC_053024.1:56934278-56971543 GCF_003073215.2 Triticum urartu | reverse complement strand
AATTTTTCCCTACTACAAAGGAATAAATTTATTTAACTATCATGGTGGTTGTGAAACATTGAGAATGGTTGACAGCATTCTCAATCCCAATTAAAAGTAATTAAAACTCAACAACATTAATTAGAAGTAACGTGCTGAGATTCACATGATATTCAAGTACTAGATACTCAAGTTGTCCATAACCGGGGACACGGCTAATCATGATTAGTTTGTACACTCTGCAGAGGTTTGCGCACTTTTCCCCACAAGACTCGATCGCCTCCGTTTGGTTTCTCGCACTACATGGTGTTTGAGAAGACGGATGATCGAGACATAGTCTTTCAGAAGCGCTAGCACCTTACATGTGGGATAGACCGTACCACCTACAACCCCTACATCTGCTAGTCCACCCCGTAAGAGTTCGCACAACTTAGTCAACTATGCCAGAGCCCATAATGGCTTGTGGCCGCACACGGAAGTTTCTAGCATGAATTACCTTATGATCCCTTTGAGCCTGGGTGGCGGTCAGAAAAAAACAGGCAAGTCCTGATAGACATCAGGTGCCTCAATCCACCCAGATGTGTGTTTAAGTTGCCACCTTAGATAAACCATAAATTAACAATCTCACATCTGTCATGGATTTCACTCACCCAATCCACGTCTACTAGCATAGCATGGCATAATAAGCAAACGTAGAAGTAACTCCCAAAGGTTTCATAATAATACAGGTAATAGGTACTACCTCATCTACTTCCCATCCCACAGTTTAATTAGATCCTAATCATGCAAGGTGAGAGGATTGATCTAATGCAATAAAACTGGGTTGCAGAAAAGGTATGGTCAAAGTGTGAACTTTCCTGCAATGTTGATGAAGATGATTCGCACTCAAAACTCGTGATAGATCTACTCGTCACACTCCGGTCAATCTATCGTAAGCAAACAATAGTAAGCACACAATAAGTACTCATCTAATGCACAAGTAAAACTCGAACGAGAGAACGAACCAGAATGTTCAACTTAAGAACTCCGGTTGCAAAGAAAGAACGAACCGAACAAACGACGGAAAACAAACGGCGAAAGAAAAAAACTCGGTTCTAGCAAGTTGAAACTAGGTCAAATTTTACTGTAGCAAAATCGTGTTCAAGTTGATTAGACGGAACGGCGGTTTCCAAAATTTAGATTTTTGGGATGTTACAATCTTGGGGGTGCCATGGGCATCCCCAAGCTTAGGCTCTTGCCACTCCTTGTTCCATGATCCATCAAAAGAATTCACCCAAAACTTGAAAACTTCACAAAACAAAACTCAAAATAGAAAACTCGTGAGCTCCGTTAGCGAAAGAAAACAAAAGACCACTTCAAGGTACTGTAATGAACTCATTCTTTATTTATAATGGTGTTAAACCTACTGTATTCCGACTTCTCTATGGATTATAAACTATTTTACTAGCCATAGATTCATCAAAATAAGCAAACAACACACGAAAAACAGAATCTGCCAAAAACAGAACAGTCTGTAGTAATCTGTAGCTAGCGCAAGATCTGGAACCCCAAAAATTCTAAAATAAATTGCTGGACGTGAGGAATTTATCTATTAATCATCTGAAAAAATAATTGACTAAATAGCACTCTTCAAATAAAAATGACAGCAGTTCTCGTGAGCGCTAAAGTTTCTGTTTTTTACAGCAAGTTCAACAAGACTTTCCCCAAGTCTTCCCAACGGTTCTACTTGGCACAAACACTAATTAAACACGAAAAACACAACCAAAACAGAGGCTAAATAATTTATTAATTACTAAACAGGATCAAAAAGCAAGGAAAAAAAATAAAATTGGGTTGCCTCCCAACAAGCGCTATCGTTTAACGCCCCTAGCTAGGCATAACGAGCAAGAATAGATCTAGGTATTGTCATCTTTGGTAGGCAATCCATAAGTGGCTCTCATGATAGTTTCATATGGTAATTTTATTTTCTTTCTTGGAAATTGTTCCATGCCCTTTTTTAATGGAAATTGAAATCTAATATTCCCTTCCTTCATATCAATAATCGCACCAACCGTTCTAAGGAAAGGTCTACCAAGAATAATAGGGCAAGAAGGATTGCAATCTATATCAAGAACAATGAAATTTACGGGCACATAATTCGTATTTGCAACAATAAGAACATCATTAATTCTTCCCATAGGTTTCTTAATAGTGGAATCCACAAGATGCAAGTTTAGAGAGCAATCATCAAAATTACGGAAATCTAGTAAATCACACAAAGTCTTGGGAATAGTAGAGACACTAGCACCCAAATCACACAAAGCATAAAACTCATGATCTTTAATTTTAATTTTAATAGTTGGTTCCCACTCATCATAGAGTTTTCTAGGGATAGAAACTTTCAACTCAAATTTTTCTTCATAAGATTGCATCAAGGCATCAACAATATGTTCGGTGAAGGCTTTATTTCGACTATAAGCATGTGGAGAATTTAGCACGGACTGCAACAAGGAAATACAATCAATCAAAGAGCAATTTTCATAATTAAATTCCTTGAAATCCAATATAGTGGGTTTAGCAACATCTAGATTTTTATTTCTTTCCATCCCACTTTCATCAATTTCATCATTAAGATCTAAACACTCCGAATTTTTAGAATGCCTTCTAGGTAAAGGAAGATCATATTCAGTTTCATCAAGATTCATATTGCAAAATAAATATTTAATAGGAGACACATCAATAACTTTTAGATCTTCATCTTGATTTTCATAGGAATTAGAAGAACACGCTTTAATAAAGGCATCTTTGGAAGCACGCATCCTAGCGGTTCTTTCTTTACACTCATCAATTGAAATTCTCATGGCTTTTAGAGACTCATTAATATCATGCTTAGGTGGAATAGATCTAAGTTTCAAAGCATCAACATCAATAGCAATTCTATCAACGTTCCTAGCCAAATCATCAATCTTAAGCATTTTTTCTTCAATCATAGCATTAAAATTCTTTTGCGAAGAAATAAATTATTTAATATTAGATTCAAAATCAGAGGGCATCTTATTATAATTTCCATAAGAGTTTTTGTAGGAATTCCCATAATTATTAGAAGGATTACTATGATATGGCCTAGGATTAAAATTCCCTCTATAAGCATTGTTACCAAAATTATTCCTATCAACCAAATTCACATCCATAGATTCATTGTTATTCTCAATCAAAGTAGACAAAGGCATATCATTAGGATCAGAAGAAACACTCTTAGTAGCAAATAATTTCATAAGTTCATCCATCTTTCCACTCAACACATTAATTTCTTCTATCGCATGCACTTTTTTATTAGAAGTTCTTTCAGTATTCCATTGAGAATAATTAACCATAATAATATCTAGGAGTTTAGTAGCATCTCCTAAAGTGATTTCCATAAAAGAGCCTCCCGCGGCCGAATCTAAAAGATTTCTAGAAGCAAAATTCAATCCGGCATAAAAAAATTGTATAATCATCCACAAATTCAAACCATGAGTAGGGAAATTGCGTATCATTAATTTCATTCTCTCCCAAGCTTGTGCAACATGTTCATGATCAAGTTGTTTAAAGTTCATTACATCGTTTCTAAGAGAGATGATCTTAGCGGGAGGAAAATACTTAGAGATAAAAGCATCTTTGCATTTGTTCCATGAATCAATACTATTCTTAGGCAAAGACGAAAACCAAGCTTTAGCACGATCTCTAAGCGAAAAAGGAAATAACTTCAATTTAACGACATCATTATTGACAGCTTTTTTCTTTTGCATATCACATAAATCAACAAAGCTATTCAGATGAGTAGCGGCATCTTCACTAGGAAGGCCGGCGAATTGATCTTTCATAACAAGATTCAACAAAGCAGTGTTAATTTCACAAGATTCAGCATCGGTAAGAGGAGCAATCGGAGTGCTAAGGAAACCATTATTATTGGTATTGGTGAAGTCACACAATTTGGTAGTATCTTGAGCTATCACGACAAACAAGCAATCTAACACACGAGCAAACAAAAAGCAAGCGGACAAAAAGAGGCAAACAGAGAGGGAGGATAGAGAGAGAGGGCGAATAAAATGGCAAGGGTGTATTGGGGGAGAGGAAAACGAGAGGCAAATGGCAAATAATGTAATGCGAGAGATAGGGATTGTGATGGGTACTTGGTATATTGACTTTTTGCGTAGACTCCCCGGCAACGGCGCCAGAAATCCTTCTTGCTACGTCTTGAGCTTGCGTTGGTTTTCCCCGAAGAGGAAGGGATGATGCAGCAGAGTAGCGTAAGTATTTCCCTCAGTTTTTGAGAACCAAGGTATCAATCCAGTAGGAGCCCACGCTCAAGTCCCTCGTACCTGCACAAAGCGATAGCTACTCGAAACCAACGCGATTAGGGGTTGTCAAGCCCTTCACGGTCACTTACGAGAGTGAGATATGATAGATAGAATATTTTTGGTATTTTTGATATAGAGATGCAAAGTGAAAAGTAAAAGCAAAGTAAATAGCAAAACAATATAAAAGTAATGGAGATTGATACGATGAGAATAGACCCGGGGGCCATAGGTTTCACTAGTGGCTTCTCTCAAGAGCATAAGTATTCTACGGTGGGTGAACAAATTACTGTTGAGCAATTGATAGAATTGTGCATTATTATGAGAATATCTAGGCATGATCATGTATATAGGCATCACGTCCGTGACAAGTAGATCGAAATGATTCTGCATCTACTACTATTACTCCACTCATCGACCGCTATCCAGCATGCATCTAGAGTATTAAGTTAAAAACAGAGTAACGCCTTAAGTAAGATGACATGATGTAGAGAGATAAATTCATGCAATATGAAATAAACCCCATCTTGTTATCCTCGATGGCAACGATACAATACGTGCCTTGCTGCTTCTTCTGTCACTGGGAAAGGACACCGCAAGATCGAACCCAAAGCTAAGCACTTCTCCCATGGCAAGAACTACCAATCTAGTTGGCCAAACCAAACGGATAATTCGAAGAGACTTGCAAAGATAACCAATCATGCATAAAAGAATTCAGAAAAGATTCAAATATTATTCATAGATAGACCTGATCATAAACCCACAATTCATCGGTCTCAACAAACACACCGTAAAAAGAAGATTACATCGAATAGATCTCCACAAGAGAGGGGGAGAACTTTGTATTGAGATTTAAAGAGAGAGAAGAAACCATCTAGCTACTAACTATGGACCCGAAAGTCTGAGGTAAACTACTCACACTTCATCAGAGGGGCTAGGATGATGTAGAAGCCCTCTGTGAAGATGGCCCTCTTCCGGCGGAGCTCCGGAACTGGCCCCAAGATGGGATCTAGTGGATACAGAAAGTTGCGGCGGTGGAATTAGGTTTTTGGCTCCTGTTCTGATCGTTTGGGGGTACGTTTGTATATGTAGGAGGAAGGAGTACGTCGGTGGAGCACCGAGGGGACCACGAGGCAGGGGGCGCGCCCCCACCCTTGTGACCACCTCTTTGATCCCTTGCAGTAGGGTCCAAGTCTCCTGGATCACGTTCGGTGAGAAAATCACGTTTCCGAAGATTTTATTCCGTTTGGACTCCGTTTGATATTCAGTTTATCCGAAACACTGAAATAGGCAAAAAACAACAATTCTGGGCTGGGCCTCCGGTTAATAGGTTAGTCCCAAAAATAATATAAAAGTGGAAAATAAAGCCCAATATAGTCCAAAACAGTAGATAATATAGCATGGAGCAATCAAAAATTATAGATACGTTGGAGACGTATCAGGCATCCCCAAGCTTAATTCCTGCTCATCCTCGAGTAGGTAAATGATAAAAAGAGAATTTTTGATGCGGAGTGCTACTTGGCATAATTTCAATGCAAATCTTCTTAATTGTGGTATGAATATTCAGATTAGAAAGATTCGAGACAAAAGTTTATATTGACATAGAAAATAATAATACTTCAAGCATACTAACAAAGCAATTATGTCTTCTCAAAATAACATGGCCAAAGAAAGTTATCCCTACAAAATCATATAGTCTGGCTATGCTCCATCTTCCCCACACAAAATATTTAAATCATGCACAACCCCGATGACAAGCCAAGCAATTGTTTCATATTCTAACTTTTTCAAAACTTTTTCAATCTTCACGCAATACATGAGCGTGAGCCACGGATATAGCACTATAGGTGGAATAGAATGGTGGTCGTGGAGAAGACAAAAAGGAGAAGATAGTCTCACATCAACTAGGCGTATCAACGGGCTATGGAGATGCCCATCAATAGATATCAATGTGAGTGAGTAGGGATTGCCATGCAACGGATGCACTAGAGCTATAAATGTATGAAAGCTCAACAAAAGAAACTAGTGGGTGTGCATCCAACTTGCTTGCTCACGAAGACCTAGGGCAATTTGAGGAAGCCCATCATTGGAATATACAAGCCAAGTTCTATAACGTAAAATTCCCACTAGTATATGAAAGTGACAACATATGAGACTCTCTATATGAAGAACATGGTGCTACTTTGAAGCACAATATATGAGACTTGCTATATCATGGTGCTACTTTGTAGCACAAGTGTGGAAAAAAGGATAGTAGCATTACCCCTTTTTTATTTATTTATATATTTTTGGGCCTTCTTTTTTTCTTTGGACTTCCTCTTTTTTTTGGGACAATGCTCTATTGAATGATGATCATCACACTTCTATTTATTTACAACTCAATGATTACAACTCGATACTAAAACAAAGCATGACTCTATATGAATGCCTCCGGCGGTGTACCTGGATATGGAATGAATCAAGAGTGATAAGTATGAAAGAATTATGAACGGTGGCTTTGCCACAAATACTATGTCAACTACATGATCATGCTAAGCAATATGACAATGATGGATGTGTCATGATGAACTAGATGGTGGAAAATATGTAGGTATGGTGGCTGTTTTGAGGAAGGTATATGGTAGGTGTATGATACCGGTGAAAGGTGCGCGATATTAGAGAGGCTAGCAAGTGTGGAAGGGTGGGAGTGCGTATAATCAATGGACTCAACATTAGTCATAAAGAACTCATATACTTATTGCAAAAATTTAGAAGTTATCAAAGCAAAGTATTACGCGCATGCTCCTAGGGGGATAGATTGGTAGGAAAAGACCATCGCTCGTCCCCGACCGCCACTCATTAGGAAGACAATCAATAAATAAATCATGCTCCGACTTCATCACATAACGGTTCACCATACGTGCATGATACGGGAATCACAAACTTCAACACAAGTATTCTTTAAATTCACAACTACTCAACTAGCATGACTTTTATATTATCACCTCCATATCTCAAAACAATTATCATGCTTCAATCTTTTCTTAGTATTCAACACACTCAAAAGAAAGTTTCACAAATCTTGAATACCAAGCATATTATTATTAGGAAAATTACCATGCTATTAAGAGACTCTCAAATTAATTTAAGTGAAGCATGAGAGATCAATAGTTTCTTTAAAACGAATCCACCACCGTGCTCTAAAAGATCTAAGTGAAGCACATAGAGCAAAATTATCTAGCTCAAAGGATATAAGTGAAGCACATAGAGCAAAATTATCTAGCTCAAAATATATAAGTGAAGCACACAGAGCAAAATTATCTAGCTCAAAATATATAAGTGAAGCACATAGAGCAAAATTATCTAGCTCAAAGGATATAAGTGAAGCACATAGAGTATTGTATCAAATTTTAATTCATGTATGGCTCTCTCAAAAGGTATGTACAGCAAGGATGATTGTGGAATACTAACAAACAAAGATGCAAATAATACAAGACGCTCCAAGCAAAACACATATCATGTTGGTGAATAAAAATATAGCTCCCAGTAAATTACCGATGGAAGTGGACGAAAGAGGGGATGCCTTCCGGGGCATCCCCAAGCTTTGACTTTTTGGTGTCCTTGGATTATCTTGGGGGTGCCATGGGAATCCCCAAGCTTAGGCTCTTGCCACTCCTTGTTCCAGGATCCATCAAAAGAATTCACCCAAAACTTGAAAACTTCACAACACAAAACTCAAAATAGAAAACTCGTGAGCTCCGTTAGCGAAAGAAAACAAAGGACCACTTCAAGGTACTGTAATGAACTAATTCTTTATTTATATTGGTGTTAAACCTACTGTATTCCAACTTCTCTATGGATTATAAACTATTTTACTAGCCATAGATTCATCAAAATAAGCAAACAACACACGAAAAACAGAATCTGTCAAAAACAGAACAGTCTGTAGTAATCTGTAGCTAGCGCAAGATCTGGAACCCCAAAAATTCTAAAATAAATTTCTAGACGTGAGGAATTTATCTATTAATCATCTGCAAAAAGAATTTTCTAAATATAACTCTTCAAATAAAAATGACAGCAGTTCTCGTGAGCACTAAAGTTTCTGTTTTTTACAGCAAGTTCAACAAGACTTTCCCCAAGTCTTCCCAACGGTTCTACTTGGCTCAAACACTAATTAAACACAAAACACAACCAAAACAGAGGCTAAATAATTTATTAATTACTAAACAGGAGCAAAAAGCAAGGAACAAAAATAAAATTGGGTTGCCTCCCAACAAGCGCTATCGTTTAACGCCCCTAGCTAGGCATAACGAGCAAAAATAGATCAGGGTATTGCCATCTTTGATAGGCAATCCATAAGTGGATCTCATTATAGTTTCATATGGTAATTTTATTTTCTTTCTTGGAAAGTTTTCATGCCCTTTTTAATGGAAATTGAAATCTAATATTCCCTTCCTTCATATCAATAATCGCACCAACTGTTCTGAGGAAAGGTCTACCAAGAATAATAGGGCAAGAAGGATTGCAATCTATATCAAGAACAATGAAATCTATGGGCACATAATTCCTATTTGCAACAATAAGAACATCATTAATTCTTCCCATAGGTTTCTTAATAGTGGAATCCCCAAGATGCAAGTTTAGAGAGCAATCATCAAAAGTACGGAAATCTAGTAAATCACACAAAGTCCTGGGAATAGTAGAGACACTAGCACCCAAATCGCACAAAACATAAAACTCATGATCTTTAATTTTAATTTTAATAGTTGGTTCCCACTCATCATAGAGTTTTCTAGGGATAGAAACTTTCAACTCAAGTTTTTCTTCATAAGATTGCATTAATACATCAACAACATGTTCAGTGAAGGCTTTATTTCGACTATAAGCATGTGGAGAATTTAGCACGGATTGCAACAAGGAAATACAATCAATAAAAGAGAAATTTTCATAATTAAATTCCTTGAAATCCAATATAGTGGGTTTAGCAACATCTAGATTTTTATTTCTTTCCATCCCACTTTCATCAATTTCATCATTAAGATCTAAACACTCTGAATTTTTAGAACGCCTTCTAGGTAAAGTAAGATAATATTCAGTTTCATCAAGATTCATATTGCAAAATAAAGATTTAATAGGAGACACATCAATAACTTTTAGATCTTCATCTTGATTTTCATAAGAATTAGAAGAACACACTTTAATCAAGGCATCTTTGGAAGCACGCATCCTAGCGGTTCTTTCTTTACACTCATCAATTGAAATTCTCATGGCTTTTAGAGACTCATTAATATCATGCTTAGGTGGAATAGATCTAAGTTTCAAAGCATCAACATCAATAGCAATTCTATCAACGTTCCTAGCCAAATCATCAATCTTAAGCAATTTTTCTTCAATCATAGCATTAAAATTCTTTTGCGAAGACATAAATTCTTTAATATTAGATTCAAAATCAGAGGGAATCTTATTATAATTTCCATAAGAGTTGTTGTAGGAATTCCCATAATTATTAGAAGGATTACTAGGATATGGCCTAGGATTAAAATTCCCTCTATAAGCGTTGTTACCGAAATTATTCCTACCAACAAATTTCACATCCATAGATTCATTGTTATTCTCAATCAAAGTATACAAAGGCATATCATTAGGATCAGAAGAAACACTCTTAGTAGCAAATAATTTCATAAGTTCATCCATCTTTCCACTCAACACATTAATTTCTTCTATCGCATGCACTTCTTTATTAGAAGTTCTTTCAGTATTCCATTGAGAATAATTAACCATAATATTATCTAGGAGTTTAGTAGCATATCCTAAAGTGATTTCCATAAAAGTGCCTCCCACGGCCGAATCTAAAAGATTTCTAGAAGAAAAATTCAATCCGGCATAAAATTTTTGTATAATCATCTACAAATTCAAACCATGAGTAGGGCAATTACGTATCATTCTCTCCCAAGCTTGTGCAACATGTTCATGATCAAGTTGTTTAAAGTTCATTATATCGTTTCTAAGATAGATGATCTCAGCGGGAGGAAAATACTTAGAGATAAAAGCATCTTTGCATTTGTTCCATGAGTTAATACTATTCTTAGGCAAAGACGAAAACCAAGCTTTAGCACGATCTCTAAGCGAAAAAGGAAATAACTTCAATTTAACGACATCATTATTGACATCTTTTTTCTTTGCATATCACATAAATCAACGAAGCTATTCAGATGAGTAGCGGCATCTTCACTAGGAAGGCCGGCGAATTGATCTTTCATAACAAGATTCAACAAAGCAGTATTAATTTCACAAGATTCAGCATCGGTAAGAGGAGCAATCGGAGTGCTAAGGAAATCATTATTATTGGTATTGGTGAAGTCACACAATTTAGTAGTATCTTGATCCATCGCGACAAACAAGCAATCTAACACACGAGCAAACAAAAAGCAAGCGGACAAAAAGAGGCAAACAGAGAGGGAGGATAGAGAGAGAGGGCGAATAAAATGGTAAGGGTGAATTGGGGAGAGAGGAAAACGAGAGGCAAATGGCAAATAATGTAATGCGAAAGATAGGGATTGTGATGGGTACTTGGTATATTGACTTTTTGCGTAGACTCCCCGCTAACGGCCCCAGAAATGCTTCTTGCTACGTCTTGAGCTTGCATTGGTTTTCCCCGAAGAGGAAGGGATGATGCAGCAGAGTAGCGTAAGTATTTCCCTCAGTTTTTGAGAACCAAGGTATCAATCCAGTAGGAGCCCACGCTCAAGTCCCTCGTACCTGCACAAAGCGATAGCTACTCGAAACCAACGCGATTAGGGGTTGTCAAGCCCTTCACGGTCACTTACGAGAGTGAGATATGATAGATATAATATTTTTTGTATTTTTGATATAAAGATGCAAAGTAAAAAGTAAAAGCAAAGTAAATAGCAAAACAATATAAAAGTGGTGGAGGTTGATATGATGAGAATAGACCCCGGGGCCATAGGTTTCACTAGTGGCTTCTCTCGAGAGCATAAGTATTACGGTGGGTAAACAAATTACTGTTGAGCAATTGACATAATTGAGCATAGTTATGAGAATATCTAGGTATGATCATGTATATAGGCATCACGTCCGAGACAAGTAGACCGACTCCTGCCTGCATCTACTACTATTACTCCACACATCGACCACTATCCAACATGCATCTAGAGTATTACGTTCAAAATAATGGAGTAACGCTTTAAACAAGATGACATGATGTAGAGGGATAAACTCATGCAATATGATATAAACCCCATCTTGTTATCCTCGATGGCAACAATACAATACGTGCCTTTCTGCCCTACTGTCACTGGAAAAGGACACCGCAAGATTGAACCCAAAGCTAAGCACTTCTCGCATTGCAAGAAAGATCAATCTAGTAGGCCAAACAAAACTGATAATTCGAAGATACTTGCAAAGATAACCAATCATACATAAAAGAATTCATAGAAGATTCAAATATTGTTCATAGATAAACTTGATCATAAACCCACAATTCATCGGTCTCAACAAACACACCGCAAAATAAGATTACATCGAATAGATCTCCACAAGAGTGGGGGAGAACTTTGTATTGAGATCCAAAAAGAGAGAACAAGCCACCTAGCTAATAACTATGGACCCGAAGGTCTGAAGTAAACTACTCACACTTCCTCGGAGAGGCTATGGTGTTGATGTAGAAGCTCTCCGTGATCGATGCACCCTCCGGCGGAGCGCCGGAAAAGGCCCCAAGATGGGATCTCGTGGATACAGAAAGTTATGGCGGTGGAATTAGGGTTTTGGCTCCGTATCTGGTAGTTTGGGGGTACATAGGTATATATAGGAGGAAGGAGTACGTCGGTGGAGCAACGTGGGCCCCACGAGGGTGGAGGGCGCGCCTCGGGGGGGGGGGGGGGGGGGGGCCCCGGGGGGGGGGGGGGGGGGCCGGGGGGGGGGGGGGGGGGGTAGGCACGCCCCCTACCTCGTGCCTTCCTGGTTGATGTCTTGATGAAGGTTCCAAGTCCTCTGGATCATGTTCATTCCAAAAATCACGTTCCCAAAGGTTTCATTCCGTTTGGACTCCGTTTGATATTCTTTTTCTGTGAAACTCTGAAATAGGCACAAAAAGAGCAATTCTGGGCTGGGCCTCCGGTTAATAGGTTAGTCCCAAAAATAATATAAAAGTGTATAACAAAGCCCAATAATGTCCAAAACAGCATATAATATAGCATTGAACAATCAAAAATTATAGATACGTTGGAGACGTATCAAGCATCCCTGATATGTCTCCATCGTATCTACTTTTCCAAACAATTTTGCCCTTGTTTTGGACTCTAACTTGCATGATTTGAATGGAACTAACCCGGACTGACGTTGTTTTCAGCAGAATTGCCATGGTGTTATTTTTGTACAGAAACAAAAGTTCTTGAAATGACCTGAAACTTCACGGAACGTCTATTTGGAAATAATAAAAAAGATCTTGCAAAAGATGAAGACCAGGGGCCCCACACCCTAGCCACGAGGGTGGGGGGCGCGCCTGCCTCCCCCAGGGCGCGCCCCCTACCTCGTGGCCCCCTGGAGCTCCTCCGACCTCAACTCCAACTCTATATATTTTCTTTCGAGGAGAAAAAAATCATAGAGAAGGATTCATCGCGTTTTACGATATGGAGCCGCCGCCAAGCCCTAAAACCTCTCGGGGGGGCTGACCTGGAGTCCGTTCAGGGCTCCGGAGAGGGGAATCCGTCGCCATCGTCATCATCAACCTTCCTCCATCACCAATTTCATGATGTTCACCGCCGTGCGTGAGTAATTCCATGGTAGGCTTACTGGACGGTGATGGGTTGGATGAGATGTATCATGTAATCGAGTTAGTTTTGTTAGGGTTTGATCCCTAGTATCCACTATGTTCTGAGATTGATGTTGCCATGACTTTGCTATGCTTAATGCTTGTCACTAGGGCCTGAGTGCCATGATTTCAGATTTGAACCTATTATGTTTTCATCAATATATGAGAGTTCTTGATCCTATCTTGCAAGTATATAGTCACCTATTATGTGTTATGATCCGTTAACCCCGAAGTAACAATAATCGGGATACTTACCGACGATGACCGCAGTTTGAGGAGTTCATGTATTCACTATGTGTTAATGCTTTGGTCTGGTACTCTATTAAAAGGAGGCCTTAATATCCCTTAGTTTCCGCTAGGACCCCGCTGCCACGGGAGGGTAGGACAAAAGATGTCATGCAAGTTCTTTTCCATAAGCACATATGACTATATTCGGAATACATGCCTACATTACATTGATGAATTGGAGCTAGTTCTGTGTCACCCTAGGTTATGACTGTTACATGATGAACCGCATCCGGCATAATTCTCTATCACCGATCCATTGCCTACGAGCTTTCCATATATTGCTCTTAGCTTATTTACTTTTCCGTTGCTATTGTTACAATCACTACAAAATACCAAAACATTACTTTTGCTATCATTACCTTTTGCTATCGTTACCACTACTATCATATTACTTTGCTACTAAACACCTTGCTGCAGATATTAAGTTTCCACGTGTGGTTGAATTGACAACTCAGCTGCTAATACTTGAGAATATTCTTTGGCTCCCCTTGTGTCGAATCAATAAATTTGGGTTGAATACTCTACCCTTGAAAACTGTTGCGATCCCCTATATTTGTGGTTATCAAGACTATTTTCTGGCGCCATTGCCGGGGAGCATCGCTCTATTCTTTGAGTCACTTGGGATTTATATCTGCTTATCATTATGAAGAACTTGAGAGATCCAAAAACCAAGATTTATCTCTCAACTATGAGGGGAGGTAAGGAACTGCCATCTAGCTCTGCACTTGATTCACCTGTTGTTTTGAGTAAGCTTGTGACACCTAAACCTGCTTCTGCTATTCGTTCTGATATGTTGCATGTTATTGATGATGCCACTTCTTCTATGCATGATACTTATGATGAAACTACTTCTATGCTTGATACTACTGTGTCACTTGGTGAATTTCTTGATGAACAACTTGCTAGGGCTAGAGAGAATGAAATTATGAATCTGATAATATTGATGAAACTGATGATGAAGACTCTTCCCCTAATAAATATGAATCACCTATTATTCCTGAGGGTTATGTTTTTGAAAAAGAAGCTGCTCTACCTATTTTAGCTTGCAAAGATAGATACGAGCTCAAGAGGTTATTAGCTAAATGGAAGAAGCAATCTCTTAAAGCTAGAATGAAACCCGACCCTGCTTTTGCTACTTCACCCATCTGTGTTACTGATAAGGATTATGAATTCTCTGTTGATCCTGATATAATTACTTGGTCGAATCTGATCCTTTTCATGGCTATGAATATGAAACTGTTGTGGCACATCTTACTAAATTAAATGATATAGCCACCCTGTTCACTAAAGATGAGAGAACTTGCTACTTTTATATCCTTAAAATATTCCCGTTCTCATTAAAGGGTGATGCTAAGATATGGTTTAATTCTCTTGATCCTGGTTGTGTGCGTAGTCCCCAGGATATGATTTTTTACTTCTCTGCTAAATATTTCCCTGCTCATAAGAAACAAGCCGCCTTAAGGGATATATATAATTTTCTGCAAATTGAAGAGGAGAGTCTTCCACAAGCTTGGGGGAGGCTTCTCAAGTTACTTAATGCTTTGCCTAATCATCCTCTTAAGAAAAATGAAATACTGGATATCTTTTATAGTGGACTAACCGATACTTCCAGAGATTACCTGGATAGTTGTGTTGGTTCTGTTTTCAGGGAAAGAACACCGGATGAAGCTGAAATTCTATTGAATAATATGTTGACAAATGAAAATAATAGGACAATTCCTGAGCCTATTCCTGAACCAACTCCGAAGAAAAGAGGTGTTCTATTTCTCAGTCCCGAAGATATGCAAGAGGCAAATAAATCCATGAAAGAAAAGGGTATTAAAGCTGAAGATGTTAAGAATTTACCTCCTATTGAAGAAATACATGGGCTTAATTTACCGCCTAATGAAGAAAAATATTATCTTAATCCATCACCTATTGAAGAAATACATGGTCTTCACAACCCGACACAGGTAGTAAAGGTAAATTCTCTCTATAGATATGATAAAGCTGAAATACCATTTACTAAGTTTGCTAGCCCATGCTTAGATGATTTTGATAAATTTATGGTTAAGCAAGAAGATTTTAATGCTTATTTTGGTAGACAATTGAAATACAATTCAAATATGCTTGAACAGTTGGGTGATTATATGGCTAATGTCAAAGGTGAACTTAAACTTATTAGTAAACTTGCTTCTATGGTTACCTCTCAAGTAGAACAAGTACTTAAAGCTCAAAATGATTTGCTCAATGAATTGAATAGTAAGAATTATGATTATGTTGTTAGAGTGGCTACTAGAACTGGTAAAATGACTCAGGAACCTTTGTATCCTGAAGGCCACCCTAAGAGAATTGAGCAAGATTCTCAGAGAAATAATATAGATGCACCTAGTCCTTCTAAAAGGAAGAAAAATATAAATGATAGGACTTTGCATGCTTCTAGTGAACCTATTGCTGAAACACCTGAGAATCCAAATGATATTTCTATTTCTGATGCTGAAACACAATCTGGTAATGAACCTGAAACTAGTGATAATGTTAATGATAATGTTCATGATGATGCTCAACCTAGCAATGATAATGATATAGAAATTGAACCTGATGTTGATCTTGACAACCCACAATCAAAGAATCAACGTTATGATGAGAAAGACTTTGTTGCTAGGAAACACGGTAAGGAAAGAGAACCTTGGGTTCAGAAACCCATGCCTTTTCCTCCCAAACCATCCAAGAAAAGGGATGATGATGATTTTGTGCGCTTTGATGAAATGATTAGACCTATCTTTTTACGTATGAGATTAACTGATATGCTTAAAATGAATCCTTATGCTAAGTATATGAAAGATATTGTTACAAATAAAAGGAAGATACCAGAAGCTGAAATTTCCACCATGCTCGCTAATTATACTTTTAAAGGTGGAATACCTAAGAAACTAGGAGATCCCGGAGTACCCACTATACCATGCTCCATTAAACGAAACTATGTGAAAACTGCTTTATGTGATCTTGGAGCCGGTGTTAGTGTTATACCTCTCTCTTTATATCATAGACTTGATTTGAATAAGTTGACACCTACTGAAATATCTTTGCAAATGGCTGATAAATCAACTGCTATACCTGTCGGTATTTGTGAGGATGTGCCTGTTGTGGTTGCAAACGTTACTATTTTAATGGACTTTGTTATTCTTGATATTCCCGAGGACGATAGTATGTCTATTATTCTTGGAAGACCCTTTTTGAATACTGGAGGGGCTGTTATTGATTGCAACAAAGGCAATGTCACTTTTTATGTTAATGGTAATGAGCATACGGTACACTTTCCGAGGAAACAACCTCAAGTTCATAGTGTCAACTCTATTGGAAAAATTCCATCGATTATATTTGGAGGTTTTGAATTTAATCTTCCTACTGTCAAGAAGAAATATGCTATTCTTATTATTGGAGATGTGCATATCCCCATTGAGGTAACATAGTGTTATTCGAAATTTCTCCGGTTTCATGTTATTCGGAATGAGTTTGTTAACAAGACCTGATCAACCTTGTTAGTGGATTCCTTTTGATGAGCATGAGATGGATGAAACTAGAAGGCACAACTCTCTATACCCTCCTTTTACTTTCTGTTATTTATTTTTAATAAAATAAAAATAGTATTTTCTGTCTGTTATCTGAATTATCCGTGCAATATAAAAATACCCCGAAAATAAAAGTTCTCCAAATGACCTGAAATTTTAATATGATTTTTTCTAAAATATTTAAAAATATTTGGCACTGAGAAGACAACACGAGGGGCATCCACCTGGCCACGAGGGTGGAGGGCGCGCCCTACCCCCTGGGCGCGCCCCCTGCCTCGTGGGCCCACGGTGGCCCGCCTCCACTTATTCCTGCACCCACACACTTCTTCTTCCCCCCACAAACACAAATATCCAGCTCAAGCATGAGTTCTAGCTCATTTTGCTGCGATTTTCGATCTCCTTGCTCAAAGCACCTCTCACAAAACTGCTTGGGGAGATTGTTCCTTGGTATGTGACTCCTCCATTGGTCCAATTAGTTTGTCTTCTAGTTCTTTATTCATTGCAAATTTTTGCTGCTTAGGTGACCCTGTTCTTGAGCTTGCATGTCAAATTTATATGGTTCCAAGTAGTTTTGATGCATGATATAGGCTCTAGGCACTTGTAGGAGTTGTTGCTATCAATATTGTTGAGTTTGGTTCACTTTTATTTTGAAGTTACTAAAAATTTCAGAAATTTTTCAGAGGAATAAATATGTTTAGGAAAATGTACCAAGGTGGCTCTTCAAGGAAATAAGAGCCCAGGCTTGCAATGCGTGATGCTGATGATGAGCCACCAAGGGACACTCCAGTGCGACCCTGTGAATGGCCTTCAAAGGACTTCATGGATCGAGCGGGAATCAAGGAAGAATTTAACGCATATTTGCGTAACACTGATCTTGTGAGCTTCGAGGCAGAAAAATGCCACCAGTACCACTATCTCACTAGTTCCTTTGTGAGGAGGTTTGAATTTTCATCTTCACGTAATTCTCCAACTGTCCTGTTTGATCTTTATGAAAATTCTTACACTATGGACTTAGAGGATTTTACCACCGCTTGCAAACTTCCACAATGGGGTAGTATTAGGGAACCTCACAAATCTGAATTTAGAGATTTTCTTGCTAGTATAACTGTGGGCGAATCTAGAGATATAACACAACCTACCATAGGGAGCATCCACTTTCCTGCTATACATTATTTTGCTCTCTTCATAGGTTTATGCATTAATGGTAAAGATGAGGCATGTGACATGTGTGTCCCTGACCTCAGTATTCTTAGGAGTGCTGTGTTAGGAGATAAATCTTATAGTTTGGGAGCCATTGTTGCCTGTAGGTTGCATCTTAATAGATTTAATGGAGATTTCTCTGGTGGAATTTATGCAACCCGCATACTTATTTTCTTGGTATAACCATACGTGAAGATGATATTGAGTTGCCTCCTGCTTATTTGGATTATGAGGCTATGGTTCACCACCAGTTTGTCGAGAGGAATGAATCACCTCTCCAGTATCGCTTAATCTTTGACAGACGCCGTGCTGTCCGTATTACTCTCCTTGCTCCTGCCTTCTTTGATTATCAGGCAAAAGGAAGATATGTTATTACCAGAGAGGATGCAGATGACTACAAGAGTAGGGCGGAGGCCGCTCGTCGCCACGCTGCAGCTCAGGAGGCGATAGCCGCTGCATCCCAGTACGACCCCAACTATTACTATGGATATCCGCCAGGCCAACCGTGGCCATAGACCAACTTAGGCCAAAAGCCTAAGCTTGGGGGAGTATGTATTTCTCACCGACATTACATTCATGTTTACACACTCATTGCTAGATGTCGGTGCTCATACTTTTTCATTGTAATATACATGCTAGTTTATTCCCTTTTTATGCTTTCTTCTTGTGTGTTTAATAAGCCTTAAGAAAAACCAAAAAAATTAGTTGTAGCTTTTAATTAGTTTAATTTCCATGCTTGTAGTAGTAATTAAAAAGAAAACCCAAAAAGATTTCATGTTCTTCTTTTTGCTTGTTGGGAGCTTTCCTGTGTAAATAGTTTTATTTCTTTTCTTTTCCTTGGGGGTCGATAGGAGAAGACCATGATTAAATTGTTGAACAGGCTCTTATATGCATTATTGTTGATCTGACAAAAGAGTCCATATTGCCTTGTCTTCTCCTGTTTATTGAATGCTTGCAGATTCCAGCTTAGTCCAATGCACGCGCACTATTATCATTATCCACATCGTTCGGTCGGGCAAGTGAAAGGAAATTATGATGATATATGATGGACTGATTGAGATGAGAAAAGCTGGTATGAACTCGACCTCTCTAGTTTTTGTAAATATGATTAGTTCATCGTTCCTGATTTAGCCTATTATGAATAAACATGTTTGCAATGACAACTAGAGATCATAGCTTCTTATGCCATGCTTAATTAGCTAGGAGCTTATAATGGTTTACCTTGCGTGCCAACATGCTATTAAAATGGTTGTGATGTGGTATGATAGGGTGGTATCTGATAACCCACAAGTATAGGGAATCGCAACAGTTTTCGATAAGTAAGAGTGTCGAACCCAACGAGGAGCTAAATGTAGAACAAATATTCCCTCAAGTTCTATCGACCACCAATAGAACTCTACGCACGCTTGACGTTCGCTTTACGTAGAACAAGTATGAAACTAGAAGTACTTTGTAGGTGTTGTTGGATAGGTTTGCAAGATAATAAAGATTACGTAAATAAAAAGTAGGGGCTTATGTAAGTAAAGAAGCAATAAAGTAAATATAGCGTGTGTGGAAAAGTGGTGGTAGGAGTTGCAAAATTGCCCCTAAGCAATTGACTACTTTACTAGACCGATAGCAAGTATTATGTGGGAGAGGCCATTGCTAGCATGTCATCCCTGACTTGGAATTCTACGCACTTATGATTGGAACTATTAGCAAGCATCCACAACTACTAACGTTCATTAAGGTAAAACCCAACCATAGCATTAAGATATATTGGTCCCCCTTCAATCCCGTATGCATCAATTTCTATGTTAGGTTGAAGCTTCTGTCACTCTTGCCCTCCAATACATAGTCCTATCAACATACAACTAACCCTAGGGTGTGATCCACGCGCGCAATCATATGATGGGCACCAAAGGACAGCAACATAACCACAAGCAAATTAAATCAATCATAGCAATTCATCAACCACCGATAGGACAACGAAAATCTACTCAGACATCATAGGATGGCAACACATCATTGGATAATAATATGAAGCATAAAGCACCATGTTCAAGTAGAGGGTATAGCGGGTTGTGGGAGAATGGACCGCTGTAGATAGAGGGAGGAAGGTGATGGAGATGTTGGTGAAGATGGCGGAGGTGTTGGTGTAGATCGCGGTGATGATGATGGCCCCCGGTGGCACTCTGGTGCCACCGGAAGCGAGGGGGAGAGAGCCCCCCTCCTTCTTCTTCTTCCTTGACCTCCTCCCTAGATGGGAGAAGGGTTTCCCCTCTGGTCCATGGCTTCCATGGCACGGGAGGGGCGAGAGCCCCTCCGAGATTGGATCCGTCTCTCTGTCTCTCTTTGTTTCTGTGTTCTCAGATTCTTCCCTTTCACCGTTTCTTATATTCCCGGAGATTGGTAACTCCGATTGGGCTGAAATTTTGACACGATCTCTATCTGGATATTAGCTTTCTTGCAGCGAAAGAAGGGCATCAACCGCCTTACGGGTGGCCCACGAGGGTCAGGGGCGCGCCTGGGGGGGGGGGCAGGCGCGCCCTCCTGCCTCGTGGCCATCTCGAGCACCGTCTCGTGTGGATTTTTCTTCCCAAAAATCATATATATTCCAAAAAATCTCCGCCAGTTTTTATCCTGTTTGGACTCTGTTTGATATGGATATTCTGCGAAACAAAAAACATGCAACAAACAGGAACTGGCACTGGGCACTGGATCAATATGTTAGTCCCAAAAATAGTATAAAAAGTTGCCAAAAGTGTATGAAAGTTGAATAATATTGCAATGGAACAATCAAAAATTATAGATACGATGGAGACGTATCAGCATCCCCAAGCTTAATTCCTGCTCGTCCTCGAGTAGGTAAATGGTAAAAAAGATAATTTTTGATGTGGAATGCTACCTAGCATAATCTTGATCATCTATCTATCTATCTATACCTATACTAATTAGGCACTCCCTAGAAATTCCCACGTTAATCAGTAATTAGGAGCCGTTAATCTGGTGGGGCCGAGTTATTATGGTTGAGATCAATCCTAGAAACTCTTACGTTACAAAAATTCCCTAGAAAAAAAATAGATTTTTTTAGGCAAGAAAAAAAACAGATGTGCTCTACCTCTCTCCCAATCTGTCACGACTCTTTCTTTCTCTCGGTTAACCCATCTACACGTTACAAAAGTTCCATAGAAAAAAAACAAATGAGCCCCATCTACACGTTACAATATTTCCCTAGAATTATGACATGCAAACCGTACAGTGCATGGACTCTCCTAAAAACAAATCCCAATGCATTGGGCATAATCTCCGTGCTTTACATTGACCTGCAAACCGTAGAGTGCATGGACTCTCTTAAAAACAAATCCCAACGCATTGGGCATAACCTCCCTGGTTTACCTTCATGGCTGGCATCTCCTTCTTCCTCTATTCTCTACTAGCCCCGAGTTAGATCAGGCGGCAGATCACTTCTCCTGATTGATTTGTATTGCACCAGGGCATATAGGTTAGGGCTGGCTTGGCCTCGGCCTTCTAGTGCCATCGGCCTCTTTCTTTGCATCTCTTGCTCTTTGTCTGAGAAAATTTAGATTGAAGAGCAGATGATCGCCGATGCCAAGTTCTACCGCTGTGAGCTCCGCTAATCGAACGATGGTGTAACCGCTGCATCCGGACATCCTGTTGCGTGTATAAGACACCAACTTCTGATGATATGGCCACTCATCGAACACGTGGATTCATTGCTCACCGCCATTGAAAGCTGCAGCAGGTCACTGCTGTGCCGTTCCTCACCAACGTTGCGAGCTCCAGTTTTGAAAGGATGGTGTTGTCGTTGCAGCCGTAGACATTGCATGTACACACTGCTCCCTTTGTTTTCAGGCAGATTGTGCCCTGCTTGCTGCATATGCATGGAGATCTTCAAGCCACCAATCAGAGAAAGAGATATGAAGTAGAGAGAAGGAAACGACCCATGTGTTTAGAAGCTGATTGTGATCTGCTTGCTGCCGATGCATGGAGATTTCCTGGCCACCAATCAGAGAAAGAGGGAGGCTAGAATTACAGAGAAGGAAACAACCAGGAGCAACTCAAGAAAACAAACAGCACATATTTCTCAAAGGAGAATCTAATTGGAGGAGAGAAGGAAGCACAGCAAACTGAAAGAGATTGAGGCATGTAGGAGCTAATGGGAGGAGAGAAAAATATAGGGCAGGAAGGAGAATTCATGTCCTGTGTCGAAAATAGGTGAGGGCCCATAGAAGTGTGATTCCACATTGCAAAGTTAAACCCTAATTATTCAGTAGTAGAACAGATAGATGAGTTGGAGAGATTCACGCTAAGTAGTGATCTAGAGACTGTATGTCTCACCCTGTGAAGATACATGTAAAACTGTGATTAGATAGTCCCAAATCTCAATTTAAACCAATGGCTAAAGTAGTAGTGTTCGTAGGAAGCTTATCAATGGTACATTTTTTTCAATTCTGATTTATGGTCGTTTGCAAATTACGACAGAAATCTGAAGCTAGCATTGTAGTTTTTAGTAACAAAACATTACTGCTTAGCCTATTTTCCATTTGGCAACAATTACATTAAGATTAAAGCAAGCAGGTATTTTTCTCTGGATATCATGGATTGTATCATTTGCTATTTTTGAACAAACATATTATAGCCTACAAAGAAAATCGTAAAGGAGCATGCTTAAAATTGTGCGCCGATGTGTAAGAAAACATTATGTTTAAAGGGTTTCCTCGAGGAACCAATATGACGTTGTAGTATATGTTTGTGTCAAAATCTTTGATTATTTTCTTAACTGAGTTTGACTCGCAGGTTTGGAATTTTGCAGTCCTTGGTTATTCTGTTTACCCCCTTTAAAGTACGTCCATGAATGGTTATCTAGATGCTTAGGCATCATGAGGCAGTACCATTATGTCATGGCTGTCGAGGCCACATGGTATAGGAAATTCAAAATACGCACAAGGCCATGTTCAAGATTTTTATTAGAAAAGGAGTCTGACCTCCGGCCACCGCATCTTGGCGATGAGGCCATGTTCAAGATGATGCTTAATTATGTGTGCGTTCTACAAGGACATTCACACGGTGGCATATTCCAAGTGATGCTGATGTGAGCGTCATTCTACAAACCGCATTGCAAGGCCGGCGAGTGCAAGAACTTGCTCAGTCCACTCCAACAGGCAAATTGAGATGCTTAATTATTCCAGTAGAGTAAAGGACTCTTAGCATATCGTAAAAAGAATTACCACTTTGAAATCATCTCAGCGCCTCACTCACAGGTGTCATCTAAATCTTCTCTATGAAAAAGGTGCTATCTACATCAACTCCATTAACTATGACATGCATGCATATAGATATATATACACGCCTGTTGAGGTATGTAGTCATCTTAGATTTTATAACTACCATTTATATCTATGTGTATTTCCCGTAAAAGGAGTGTGTACAATAACTCAAGTATCATCAGGTACAAATTTGTCACAGTGATGCTAGAGCGAGGAGACCCTTCTTAAGATTCTGCAGCCTGCACTTGGCCAGCTCTCTGGATCATCGTCTCTACTATAAGGCAACTATAAATCAACACATGATATGCACTTAGTAAGATTCTCCTTATCCACCACAAAAAGGAAAAAAAACCAAGATTGCTGATTGAAGTAGAAATATATGAGTCCCAATATTTTTAGAATTTTCTAACATTTTTTTTTCTAATATGTAACGTTGATAACTACTTTTTGTGTGAACATGCAAATACAAGAAATTAAAAAATATTCTGAATTTTTTTCATGCCAGATTAATCTAATGAAACGAATTTCATCCGTGCAATCTACCTAAGTATGATTTGCAATCATTGCACAAGAGAAGTACGACATCAAACTTCCTAAATCATCTTCTATGTTAGAATATGTATGAAGATTTTAATTTCTAGCTTCTTCTAAAAAAATACTTGCTGCAAAACTAAAGTTGTACCTAATAACGAGATAGTAATAGTTTTAAGGTATTTGTACAGGGTACATGTTCAGCAGCAGTTAGGGAAAACCATTGAAGAAAAGGTAATTTTTACATGCAGCACAAGTTGGTAATCAATTATGACTTACTCCTATAATATTAAATTACAGATTTGATACATACATTGACCATTCAATTATGAATCTTCCGTGTTCCTTCAAGTTGTTAATAATTAATACAACCAAAAAAATCTGTTTTTTGTTCATACAATGGTAGTTCAAGATATAATAAGTCCAAGAAGAAAGTAAGAGTGATTTATCTTTCTACATACGCGGCACTTTACTTATTTTAGCCTGTAAAACTTTATAATATTTATAGGTTTCTTGCCAGCATGTATAGTGCCATAAATTATACAAGCAAGAACCCTAAGTCGATTCAATATTTAAAAATTTATTATTGATTTATAACAACAGAATTATAAATTATAGAGACAAAATTTGGCCGGCTTATATGCTCCAAGGTCGTCAATGAATAATCTACCAATGATTCATCCAAGGTCGACAAAATTTGGCTGATTTATGTTTCTATGTGTATATTATTAAATGATGTAGCATATTCTGTTTTTTCTTGCTTAATTTGGTGTTCATCCGTTATTCCATTATTATATCAATGTTTGAAACATGAAAGTTTACCTAAATCAAAGTCTTCATTCTCCTCCTCATATATTGTATGCAAACTGTGCAAAATATTATGATATCTTTCGCCCGTGCGAATGCACGGGTTCACGACTAGTATGTCTAATCATGGCATGAATATTAAGACACGAGTGATTCAAAGCAATAGTCTATCATTTGACATAAAAAATAATACTTCAAGCTTACTAATAAAGCAATCATGTCTTTTCAAAATAACATGGCCAAAGAAAGTTATCCCTACAAAATCATATAGTCTGGCTATGCTCCATCTTCACCACACAAAATACTGACATCATGCACAACCCCGATGACAAGCCGAGCAATTGGTTCATACTTTTTAACGTGCTTCAGCATTTTAAACCTTCACGCGATACATGAGCGTGAGCCATGGACATAGCACTATAGGTGGAATAGAATGGTGGTTGTGGAGAAGACAAAAAGGAGAAGATAGTCTCACATCAACTAGGCGTATCAACGGGCTATAGAGATGCCCATCAATAGATATCAATGTGAGTGAGTAGGGATTGCCATGCAACGGATGCACTAGAGCTATAAGTATATGAAAGCTCAAACTGAAACTAAGTGGGTGTGCATCCAACTTGCTTGCTCATGAATACCTAGGGCATTAGAGGAAGCCCATCGTTGGAATATACAAGCCAAGTTCTGTAATGAAAATTCCCACTAGTATATGAAAGTGTTAACTCAAGAGACTCTCTATATGAAGAACATGGTGCTACTTTGAAGCACAAGTGTGGTAAAAGGATAGTAACATTGCCCCTTCTCTCTTTTTCTCTTATTTTTTGTAGGCTTCTTTGGCATCTCCCTTTTTTTTTGGGGGGGGGGGCTTCTTTGGCCACTTTTATTTTGATAACCTCACATGGGACAATGTTCTAATAATGATGATCATCACACTTTTATTTACTTACAACTCAATATTACAACTCGATATCTAGAACAAGGATATGACTCTATATGAATGCCTCCGGTGGTGTACCGGGATGTGCAATGATCTAGCATAGCAATGACATCAAAAAACGGACAAGCCATGAAAACATCATGCTAGCTATCTTACGATCATGCAAAGCAATATGACAATGAATGCTCAAGTCATGTATATGATGATGATGGAAGTTGCATGACAATATACTCAAAATGGCTATGGAAATGCCATGATAGGTAGGTATGGTGGTTGTTTTGAGGAAGGTATATGGTGGGTTTATGGTACCGGCGAAAGTTGCGCGATACTAGAGAGGCGAGCAATGGTAGAAGGGTGAGAGTGCGTATAATCCATGGACTCAACATTAGTCATAAAGAACTCACATGGTTATTGTAAAAGTTTATTAGACCTCGAAGCAAACTACTACTACGCATACCCCTAGGGGGATAGATTGGTAGGAAAAGACCATCGCTCGTCCCCGACCGCCACTCATAAGGAAGACAATCAATAAATACCTCATGCTCCAACTTCGTTAAATAGCGGTTCACCATACGTGCATGCTACGGGAATCACAAACCCCAACACAAGTATTTCTACTAATCCACAACTACCCACTAGCATGACTCTAATATCACCATCTTTATATCGCAAAACTATTGCAAGGAATCAAACATATCATATTCAATGATCTACAAGTTTTATGTAGGATTTTATGACTAACCATGTGAATGACCAATTCCTGTCATCTCTCTAAACAGATATAAGTGAAGCAAGAGAGTTTAATTCTTTCTACAAAAGATATGCCCATGCTCTAACAAATATAAGTGAAGCAAAAGAACATTCTACAAATGGCCGTTTCCTATGTAAAGAGAAACAGGCAATCCAAACTTCAAATGATATAAGTGAAGCACATGAAGCATTCTATAAAGCCATACTCAAAAGATATAAGTGAATTGCATAGAGCATTCTGTAAAATCAACCAAGGACTATCTCATACCAGCATGGTGCATAAAAGAAAAATGAAAATTAAATGCAAAAGACGCTCCAAGATTGCACATATCGCATGAAGGAAACGAATCCGAAAACATACTGATATTTGTTGAAGAAAGAGGGGATGCCTTCCGGGGCATCCCCAAGCTTAGACGCTTGAGTCTCCTTGAATATTTACTTGGGATGCCTCGGGCACCCCCAAGCTTGAGCTCTTGCCTCTCTTCTTCTTCTCACATCGAGACCTTCTCGATCATCGAACACTTCATCCACACAAAACTTCAACAGAAAACTCGGTAAGATCCGTTAGTGTAATAAAGCAAATCACTACTCTAAGTACTGTTGCAAAACAATTCATATTTTGTTTTTGCATTGTGTCTACTGTAATATAACTTTCTCATGGCTTAATCCACTGATTTAAATTAACAGTTTCATCAAAACAAGCAAACTATGCATCAAAAACAGAATCTGTCTGAAACAGAACAGTCTGTAATAATCTGAACATTCACCAATCTGAACATTCACCATACTTATGATACTTGAAAAATTATACCAAAATTATGAAAAATAAACAATTTGTATAGGAAGACAGTGCAAAAAGAATCCGAACCATTTGACGTTCCAGCTAAAAATGTAAAATCGCGCACCACAGCCAAAGTTTCTGTCCTGCACCGTACAAACCATCAAGCAAATGGAAACATCCTAAAGGCAAACATTGGCACATTATTTTATAATACAATGGAATTGTACAAGGGGATAATTATTTTTATTGAAAAGTTTCTGTAATCAAGATTCACAAAGTTTCCGTGAGCATGAACAAAGTTCAAGGCTAGCTCCCACTTCAACAATGCTTGTCTTTCTCACTTTCGCTTTCCTTTTTGAAAAAGTTTTGGGTTCCCCTATTTATTTTTGTTGTTTTTAAACTATATGAAATCACTCAATAGAAATAAATGACTCCCTAAAACTTCCGGGTTGTCTCCCAGGCAGCGCTTTCTTTAAAGCCATTAAGCTAGGCATATAGTGCTCAACTAATGAATCCACCCGGATCCCAAGGTATATCAAAGCCAATTTTAATTAAAAATGATTTATAATTTAGTAGTAAGCACAAAGTAACATATATCATGCAAAAACGAAGTCTAACTCTCTTCCTATGCATCGGCATGTCATAAAAGAACAATTTATGCACACAAAGTAAAGGCCAATGCATAGTATAAACAGTTTCTTGCAATTTTATCATATTGGAAACATAGAGAGGTGGAGATATAGTTCCTTTCTCATAATAATTGCAAGTAGGAGCAGCAAGCACATGCATATTATATTCATCAAAATCATCATGTGCAACGGTAAGAGGCAACCCATCAATATAATCCTTAATAAGTGCAAACTTCTCCGATATAGTGTAGTCGAGAGAATTCAAAAATATAATAGGACTATCATGCGTGGGTGCAATAGCAACAATTTCATGTTTAACATAAGGAACTATAGCAAGTTCATCTTCATAAGCATAATTCATAATTCATAAGCATAGCAAGCATCATCAAAAAGGGATATTTCAAAAGAATCGACGGGATCATAGCAATTATCATAATATTCATCCTTCGGTAAGCATGAAGGGGAATTAAACAATGTATGAGTTAAAGAGTTACTCTCATTAGAAGGTGGGCATGGGTGATCAATCCGCTCTTCCTCCTTTTGTTCTTCGCTCTCCTCCTCATCATTTTCATCCAATGAGCTCACAGTTTCATCAACTTCTTCTTCCATAGATTCCTGCAAAATATTAGTCTCTTCTTGGACAATGGAGACTTTCTCAATAAGTGCATTAATATCGTAATTGTATTCATAATTCTCATGACAATATTTAAGGATAGCTAAATTTTCAGGTCTATAAACCAAATCATCAAAATCTTCAAACTCTTTAAACATAGATTCAATTTCATAAGCATCCATAAAAGCAACAAATTCTTCTATTTGTTCCACATCATAGTAATCATATATACCTCTAGCATAAGAAGCTAAGGTTTTATTATCATTAAATTCGCATAGAAAGGGAAGGTGTGGAGCCTTCATCTTAGAGCAACAAGTATAATCATATCTCAAGCATAGTTGCCTAGCATACCAATTCAATATATGAATTTGATCCCATAATAGTTTCCCTTTTTGTGTCAAGCGGTAATCCCTAAAGTATTCACGTTGATCCAACGTTACTCCCATTACATAATTGAATGGGGTTTTCTCAGGATTATTGAAGTAGTACATAATATTTTTCACATAACCAGCATCGAGGGTTTTAGGAGGTTCCCCATCTCCATGAGTAGCAAGTACACCTAATTTTTTGGTATTTCGTGTTCCATATCGATAACTAAAGATAGAGAACAACTAAGAACACCAAATAAAAATTACTTAGTGATAAAGCAAACAAGCACACACGAGAATATTCACCCCACGCAATTGCTCCCCGGCAACGGCGCCAGAAAAATGTCTTGATGACCCACAAGTATAGGGGATCCCAACAGTTTTCGATAAGTAAGAGTGTCGAACCCAACGAGGAGCTAAAGGTAGAACAAATATTCCCTCATGTTCTATCGACCACCGATACAACTCTACGCACGCTTGACGTTCGCTTTACCTAGAACAAGTATGAAACTAGAAGTACTTTGTAGGTGTTGTTGGATAGGTTTGCAATATAATAAAGTTTATGTAAATAAAAAGTAGGGGCTGTTGTAAGTAAAGAAGCAATAAAATAAATATAGCTGTTGGAAATATGCCCTAGAGGCAATAATAAAAGGATTATTATTATATTTCCTTGTTCATGATAATTGTCTTTTATTCATGCTATAATTGTGTTATCCGGAAATCGTAATACATGTGTGAATACATAGACACCAACATGTCCCTAGTAAGCCTCTAGTTGACTAGCTCGTTGATCAACAGATAGTCATGGTTTCCTGACTATGGACATTGGATGTCATTGATAACGAGATCACATCATTAGGAGAATGATGTGATGGACAAGACCCAATCCAGAACATAGCACAAGATCGTATAGTTCATTTGCTAGAGTTTTTCCAATGTCAAGTATCTTCTCCTTAGACCATGAGATCGTGTAACTCCCGGATACCGTAGGAGTGCTTTGGGTGTACCAAACGTCACAACGTAACTGGGTGACTATAAAGGTATACTACGGGTATCTCCAAAAGTATCTGTTGGGTTGACACGAATCAAGACTGGGATTTGTCACTCCATATGACGGAGAGGTATCTCTGGGCCCACTCGGTAATGCATTATCATAATGAGCTCAAAGTGACCAAGTGTCTAGTCACGGGATCATGCATTACGGTACGAGTAAAGTGACTTGCCGGTAACGAGATTGAACGAGGTATTGGGATACCGACGATCGAATCTCGGGCAAGTAACGTACCGATTGACAAAGGGAATTGAATACGGGATTGCTTGAATCCTCGACGTCGTGGTTCATCCGATGAGATCATCGAGGAGCATGTGGGAGCCAATATGGGTATCCAGATCCCGCTGTTGGTTATTGACCGGAGAGTCGTCTCGGTCATGTCTACATGTCTCCCGAACCCGTAGGGTCTACACACTTAAGGTTCGCTGACGCTAGGGTTGTATGGATATGAGTATGCAGTAATCCGAAAGTTGTTCGCAGTCCCGGATGAGATCCCGGACGTCACGAGGAGTTCCGGAATGGTCCGGAGGTGAAGAATTATATATAGGAAGTGCAGTTTCGGCCATCGGGAGAGTTTCGGGGGTCAACGGTGTTGTACCGGGACCACCGAAAGGGTCCCGGGGGTCCACCGGGTGGGGCCACCCACCCCGGAGGGCAACATGGGCTGAAGTGGGAGGGAACCAGCCCATAGTGGGCTGGTGCGCCCCCCCTTGGGGCCCCCCATGCGCCTACGGTTGGGAACCCTAGGGAAGGGGGCGCCTCCACCTGCCTTGGGGGGCACTCCACCCCTTGGCCGCCGCCCCCCCTAGGAGATCCCATCTCCTAGGACCGGCGCACCCCCTTGGGGGGGCTATATAAAGGGGGGAGGGAGGGCAGCCGCACCTGAAGTCTTGGCACCTCCCTCTCCCCTGCTACACCTCTCCCTCTCGCAGAAGAACGGCGAAGCCCTGCTGCGGTGACTGCTGCATCCACCACCACACCGTCGTGCTGCTGGATCTTCATCAACCTCTCCCCCCCCCTTGCTGGATCAAGAAGGAGGAGACGTCACGCTGACCGTATGTGTGTTGAACGCGGAGGTGCCGTCCGTTCGGCGCTAGGATCTCCGGTGATTTGGATCACGTCGAGTACGACTCCCTCATCCCCGTTCTCTTGAACGCTTCCGCACGCGATCTACAAGGGTATGTAGATGCACTCCCCTCTCGTTGCTAGATGACTCCATAGATAGATCTTGGTGAAACATAGAGAATTTTTTTTTCTACAACGTTCCCCAACAATAGCGAGTGTGGAGAAGTGGTGGTAGGAGTTGCGAAATTGCCCCTAAGCAATTGACTACTTTACTAGACCGATAGCAAGTATTATGTGGGAGAGGCCACTGCTAGCATGTCATCCCTGACTTGGAATTCTATGCACTTATGATTGGAACTATTAGGAAGCATCCGCAACTACTAACGTTCATTAAGGTAAAACCCAACCATAGCATTAAGATATATTGGCCCCCCTTCAATCTCGTATGCATCAATTTCTATGCTAGGTTGAAGCTTCTGTCACTCTTGCCCTCCAATATATAGTCCTATCAACATACAACTAACCCTAGGGTGTGATCCACGCGCGCAATCATATGATGGGCACCAAAGGACAACAACATAACCACAAGCAAATTAAATCAATCATAGCAATTCATCGACCACCGATAGGACAACGAAAATCTACTCAGACATCATAGGATGGCAACACATCATTGGATAATAATATGAAGCATAAAGCACCATGTTCAAGTAGAGGGTACAGCGGGTTGCGGGAGAGTGGACCGCTGTAGATAGACGGCGGAAGGTGATGGAGATGTTCGTGAAGATGGCAGAGGTGTTGGTGTAGATCGCGGTGATGATGATGGCCCCCGGTGGCACTCTGGTGCCACCAGAAGCGAGGGGGAGAGAGCCCCCCCTCCTTCTTCTTCTTACTTGACCTCTTCCCTAGATGGGAGAAGGGTTTCCCCTCTGTTCCATGTCCTCCATGGCACGGGAGGGGTGAGAGCCCCTCCGAGATTGGATCTGTCTCTCTGTCTCTCTCTGTTTCTGCATTCTCAGATTCTTCCCTTTCACCGTTTCTTATATTCCTGGAGATCCGTAACTCCGATTGGGCTGAAATTTTGACACGATCTCTATCTGGATATTAGCTTTCTTTCGGCGAAAGAAGGGCATCAACCGCCTTACGGGTGGCCCACGAGGGTCAGGGGTGCGCCTGGGGGGGGGGCAGGCGCGCCCTCCTGCCTCGTGGCCACCACGGGCACCGTCTCGCGTGGATTTTCTTCCCAAAAATCATATATATTCCAAAAAAAATCTCCGTCAGTTTTTATCCCGTTTGGACTCCGTTTGATATGGATATTCTGCAAAACAAAAAACATGCAACAAATAGGAACTGGCACTGGGCACTGGATCAATATGTTAGTCCCAAAATAGTATAAAAAGTTGCCAAAAGTGTATGAAAGTTGAATAATATTGGCATGGAACAATCAAAAATTATAGATACGACGGAGACGTGTCAGTATCCTCTTTTATAACGATTCGAGTGGCTTGACTTGGCACATGTTCACGCATGTAGTTGAAACAAAATCAACATAGCCTTCACGATATTTATGTTCATGGTGGATTATATCATACTCATGCTTGCATTCGGTGTTGATTAATTTTAATGCATGTTCATGACTGTTGTCGCTCTCTACCTGGTCGCTTCCCAGTCTTTTGCTAGCCTTCACCTGTACTAAGCGGGAATACTGCTTGTGCATCCAACTTCATAAACCCCAAAGTTGTTCTATATGAGTCCACCATACCTACGTATATACGGTATCTACCTGCCGTTCCAAGTAAATTTGTATGTGCCAAACTCTAAACCATCAAATAAATATCCTGATTTATATGCTCGAATAGCTCATGTATCAACTAGGGTTGTCCGTATCTTCCATGTTAGGCGGGTTATTCTCAAGAGGAGTGGACTCCTCTCCTCACTCACGAGAAAATGGCTGGTCACCGGGATGCCCAGTCCCATGCTTTATGCAAATCAAATCAAAATAATTGCAAACAAAACTCCCCCTGGGACTCTTGTTAGTTGGAGGCACTCGTTGTTTCGAGCAAGCCATGGATTGATGCTTCTTGGTGGAGGGGGAGTATAAACTTTACCATTCTGCTTGGGAACCGCCTATAATATGTGTAGCATGGAAGATATCGCCATCTCTTGGTTGTTATGTTGACAATGAAAGTATACCGCTCAAAATATTATTCATCTCTATTTCAAAACCGAGCTCTGGCACCTCTACAAATCCCTACTTCCCTCTACGAAGGGCCTATCTATTTACTTTCATGTTGAGTCATTATCCTCTTATTAAAAAGCACCAGTTGGAGAGCACCACTGTCATTTGCATTCATTACTGTTAGTTTACATTGAGTATGACTTGACTAGATCTCTTTTACCATGAATTACAATGTCTAGTCAGGCCTTAATCTTTAAAGGTGCTCTGCATTTATGTTTTGCGCTCTCAGAAAGGGCTAGCGAAATACCATCTTGTTATATCGTATTATGATTGTTTTGAGAAAGTGTTGTCATCTGAGATTTATTATTATTGCTCGCCAGTTGATTATGCCATTGATATGAGTAAACATGAGACCTATGCGTTATTATGAATATGGTTAGTTCATAATCTTTGCTGAAAACATGAATGCTGGCTTTACATATTTACAACAACAAGAGCAAACAGAGTTTGTAAAAGTTTTTCTTTATCACTTTCAGTTTATGAACTGAATTGCTTGAGGACAAGCAAAGGTTTAAGCTTGGGGGAGTTGATACGTCTCCATCGTATCTACTTTTCCAAACACTTTTGCCCTTGTTTTGGACTCTAACTTGCATGATTTGAATGGAACTAACCCGGACTGACACTGTTTTCAGCAGAATTGCCATGGTGTTATTTATGTGCAGAAACAAAAGTTCTCAAAATGACCTGAAACTTCACGAAACGTCTATTTGAAAATAAAAAAAACTTGCAAAAGATGAAGACCAGGGGGCCCACACCCTAGCCACGAGGGTGGGGGCGCGCCTGCCCCCCCCCTCCCAGGGCGCGCCCCTACCTCGTGGGCCCCCTATAGCTCCTCCAACCTCAACTCCAACTCTATATATTTGCTTTCGGAGAGAAACAAATCAGAGAGAATGATTCATCACGTTTTACGATACGGAGCCGCCGCCAAGCCCTAAAACCTCTCGGGAGGGCTGATCTGGAGTCCGTTCGGAGCTCCGGAGAGGGGAATCCGTCGCCATCATCATCATCAACCTTCCTCCATCACCAATTTCATGATGCTCATCGTCGTGCGCGAGTAATTCCATCGTAGGCTTGCTGGACGGTGATGGATTGGATGAGATTTATCATGTAATCGAGTTAGTTTTGTTAGGGTTTGATCCCTAGTATCCACTATGTTCTGAGATTGATGTTGCTATGACTTTGCTATGCTTAATGCTTGTCACTAGGGCCTGAGTGCCATGATTTCAGATCTGAACCTATTATGTTTTCATCAATATATGAGAGTTCTTGACCCTATCTTGCAAGTCTATAGTCACCTATTATGTGTTATGATCCGTTAACCCCGAAGTGACAATAATCGAGATACTTACCGGTGATGACCGTAGTTTGTGGAGTTCATGTATTCACTATGTGTTAATGCTTTGGTCTGGTACTCTATTAAAAGGAGGCCTTAATATCCCTTAGTTTCCGCTAGGACCCCGCTGCCACGGGAGGGCAGGACAAAAGATGTCATGCAAGTTCTTTTCCATAAGCACGTATGACTATATTCGGAATACATGCCTACATTACATTGATGAATTGGAGCTAGTTCTGTGTCACCCTAGGTTATGACTATTACATGATGAACCGCATCCGGCATAATTCTCTATCACCGATCCATTGCCTACGAGATTTCCATATATTGTTCTTCGCTTATTTACTTTTCCATTGCTATTGTTACAATCACTACAAAATACCAAAAACATTACTTTGGCTATCATTACCTTTTGCTATCGTTACCACTACTATCATATTACTTTGCTACTAAACACCTTGCTGCAGATATTAAGTTTCCAGGTGTGGTTGAATTGACAACTCAGCTGCTAATACTTGAGAATATTCTTTGGCTCCCCTTGTGTCGAATCAATAAATTTGGGTTGAATACTCTACCCTCGAAAATTGTTGCGATCCCCTATACTTGTGGGTTATCAATCCCCAAGCTTAATTCCTGCTCGTCCTCGAGTAGGTAAATGATAAAAACAGATTTTTTTTATGTGGAATGCTACTTGGCATAATTTCAATGTCATTCTCTTAATTGTGGTATGAATATTCAGATCTGAAATATTCAAGACAAAAGTTCAATATTGACATAGAAATAATAATACTTCAAGCATACTAACTAAGCAATTATGTCTTCTCAAAATAACATGGCCAAAGAAAGTTATCCCTACAAAATCATATAGTCTGGCTATGCTCTATCTTCACCACACAAAATATTTAAATCATGCACAACCCCGATGACAAGCCAAGCAATTGTTTCATACTTTTTGTGTTCTCAAACTTTTTCAATCTTCACGCAATACATGAGCATGAGCCATGGACATAGCACTATATGTGGAATAGAATGGTGGTTGTGGAGAAGACAAAAAGGGAGAAGATAGTCTCACATCAACTAGGTGTATCAACGGGCTATGGAGATGCCCATTAATAGATATCAATGTGAGTGAGTAGGGATTGCCATGCAACATATGCACTAGAGCTATAAGTATATGAAATCTCAACAAAAAGAACTAAGTTGGTGTGCATCCAACTCGCTTGCTCACAAAGACCTAGGGCATTTTGAGGAAGCCCATCATTGGAATATACAAGCCAAGTTCTATAATGAAAAATTCCCACTATTATATGAAAGTGATAACACTGGAGACTCTCTATCATGAAGATCATGGTGCTACTTTAAAGCACAAGTGTGGTAAAAGGATAGTAGCATTGTCCCGTCTCTCTTTTTCTCTCATTTTTTTATTTGGGCCTTTTTTATGGCCTCTTTTTTTAGTCCAGAGTATCAACCCGACTTGTGGGGGAATCATAGTCTCCATCATCCTTTCCTCACTTGGGACAATGCTCTAAAAATGATGACCATCACACTTTTATTTACTTACAACTCAACAGTTACAAGTCAATACTTGGAACAAAATATGAGTCTATGTGAATGCCTCCGGCGGTGTATCGGGATGTGCAATGATGCATGAGTGACATGTATGAATGAATTATGAACGGTGGCTTTTCCACAAATACAATGTCAACTACATGATCATGCAAAGCAATATGACAATGATGGAGCGTGTCATAGTAAACGGAACGGTGGAAAGTTGCATGACAATATATCTCGGAATGGCTATGGAAATACCATGATAGGTAGGTATGGTGTCTGTTTTGGGGAAGGTATATAGTGGGTGTGTGATACCGACGAAAGGCGCGCGGTACTAGAGAGGCTAGCAATGGTGTAAGGGTTGCCTCCCAACAAGCGCTATCGTTTAACGCCGCTAGCTAGGCATAAAAGCGAAGATAGATCTAGGTATTTCCATCTTTGGTAGGCAATCCATAAGTGGCTCTCATAATTGATTCATATGGTAATTTAATTTTCTTTCTAGGGAAGTGTTCCCTGCCTTTCCTTAACGGAAATTGGAATCTAATATTTCCTTCCTTCATATCAATAAATTGCACCAATCGTTCTAAGGAAAGGTCTACCAAGAATAATAGGACATGAAGGATTGCAATCTATGTCAACAACAATAAAATCTACGGGCACATAATTCCTATTTCCAATAGTAAGAACATCATTAATTCTTCCCATAAGTTTCTTAATAGTGGAATCCGCAAGGTGCAAGTTTAAAGAGCAATCATCAGAATCACGGAAACCTAGCAAATCACACAAAGTCTTTGGAATCGTGGAAACACTAGCACCCAAATCACACAAAGCATAGTATTCATGATCTTTAATTTAAATTTCAATAGTAGGTTCCCACTCATCATAAAGTTTTCTAGGGATAGAAACTTCCAACTCAAGTTTTTCTTCATAAGATTGCATCAAAGCATCAATGATATGTTTGCTAAAGGCTTTATTTTGACTATAAGCATGAGGAGAACTTAGGACGGATCGCAACAAGGAAATACAATCTATTAAAGAGCAATTATCATAATTAAATTCCTTGAGATCCAAAATAGTGGGTTCATTGATATTTAAAGTTTTGACTTCTTCAATCCCACTTTTAACAATTTTAGCATCAAGATCTAAAGACTTCGAATTTTTGGAACATCTTCTAGGTAAAGGTGGATCATATTCAGTCCC
>NC_053024.1:56874137-56933147 GCF_003073215.2 Triticum urartu | reverse complement strand
TGAATACTTTTAAAGTCGCAAACCTTTTATGAAATGATGAACATTTTTAAAGTTGTGATTTCGTTTTTACAAAGTCGTGAGCATTATCTTAAATCATGAACATTTTTTGAAACGGTGAACGTTTTTTTATACTCACGAACAAAAAAGGGATATTTTTTATTTTCTTCTTATTTACCTTTTCTCTTTTTTGGAATTTTTTATTTTCAAATTCGTTAACACTTTTTTTATCAAATTCAAAAAATGTTCAACCATGCAAAAAATGTTCAGCTAATTCAATTTTTTGTTCATCCGATAGAAAAAATGTTCATCAAAATTCATAATTTGTTCACCGAACTAAAAAAAACGTTTATTGGATTCTTTTTTTTGGTTCAATTTTTTCAAAAACTGTTCATCAATTTCTAAATTTGTTCATTGAATGAAAAAAAATCACTATTTTTTCAGAAATTTTTTTATTAAATGCAAAAATTTGTTCTTGATTTTTTTAATTCTTGAATAGGAATTTTGTTCAACCAATTCCAAATTTCTTCATAAATTATCAAAATATGTTCATCAAATTCAAAAAAACATTCCTTTGAAATCGCGAACATTTTCTAAATTTAAGAAATGTTTTCGAATTAGGTGAGCATTTCTTTAATTCCGTGAACATTTATCATTTCCCAAACATTTCTTCGAATCATGAACAACTTTCGAATTTACGAACGTTTCACAATTTGTAACTTTATTGAAATCCCGAATTAGTTTTACAATGGAAACAGTTAAAAGAGAAAAAAAAATGCTTCCCGCTTTCCCGCCCCACACATGGGTCGGGCCATGAGGGTGCGCAGGGGAACGGGGGGCGCGCGCTCCATCGTTCGCTGGCGCGTACAGCACTAAATAGGAGGTCCCGTTCTCGATGAAATCATTAATTAAGAAGTACTCGTTGCAAAGAACACTTCACCTTTTCAGGTCATGCCGCTTGTCGCAATCTGGGAATTTTTCCTTTTTTTTCATAGATCCGTTTATTCAAAACGTTTTATCTCTTAAACCGTGCATCCAAATCTTGAACCGTTTTCATCGTTGGATTCCTCGCGTCGAGATCTTCAAAACTAGATCCATGTTGATAGATTTTGACGAACCATTTTTCACGAAAAAAACTGGACGAAAAGAATCAGACAAAAAAACCGAACCAGGAGCACGGTTTTTTTCCCTTTCCAAAAGAGACACGCCCGTGTCTCTCGCGAAATCACAACCGTGCCTCTCGTGAAAGCAAAACCGTGACTCTCGTGAAAGAAAAAAAACCGTTTTTTCCTTTCCGAGAGGCACGGCCGTGACTCTCGTGAAAGCACAACCGTGCCTCTCACGGAAGCAAAACCGTGACTCTCGTGAAAGAAAAAAAACAGAAAAACGCGTATTTTTTTCCTTTCCGAGAGGCATGGCCGTGACTCTCGCGAAAGCACAACCGTGCCTCTCGCGGAAGCAAAACCGTAACTCTCGCGAAAGAAAAAAAAACAGAAAACGCATTTTGTTTTTCCCTTTCCATGAGGCACGGTCGTGACTCTCGCGAAAGCACAACTGTGCCTCTCGCGGAAGCAAAACTGTGACTTTCGCGAAAGAAAAAAGAAACAAAAAACACATTTTTTCCGTTTCCGAAAGGCACGGCCGTGACTCTCGGTAAAGCACAACCGTGCCTCTCGCGGAAGAAAAACCTTGACTCTCGTGAAAAAAACGCAATTTTTTTTAAAAAAGTTTGATCGAAAAACTAAGGAAAGCCGGGGGAAAACCAAAACGTCAAAAAAACCGAAAAAACCGTTTAAAAAACCGAGAACACGTAAGGGAAAAAACAAATTCGAAGAAAATGTTCAAAGCGTGACACTTGACGAATGGCTGAGAACTCGTCAAATGACGCTGATTGTTACGAGGCTCCCAAAGAAGCGCTCGTTAACTAGTTGCTCTCCGTTCTCGATCGCTTACAACGATCCTGATAATCGGGCAGGCCCAGGTCGTAGTAATGAGCGATCGCTCACAGCAATCCCGACAATGGGCCAGGACGAGGCCGTATGAACGAACGATCACTCACCTTGCCCACTTACGGGTTCTCATTCACGTATGGGTTTTTCCCTTTTTATTTTTTTCCTTTTTCTATTCTACATGCGGTTTTCTTATATTTTCTTCCTTTTTTAAACCTTTTCATTCTATATTTTTTACTATAAACATTTTATAATACACACTGAAACTTTTTAATACAATTTTTTCAAAAATACAATGAACAATTTTCAATATAAAATGAACATTTTTATATACAGTGAATGATTTTTCAATATACATTTAACATTTTTCACATATACAGCGGTTTTTTTCATATATGATGAACATTTTATGAACACACACTGAATATTATTTTTAAAGCACATTGATCTTAGTTTTTTTTAAATAACTATACAAAAGGTGAATAAAAAGAACAAAAAAAACCGAGGAAGAAAAAAGAATGAAAAAACCTTCTGGAACCTTCCCAAACCCGGGTGGAAGGTTCCAGAAGTTTCATAGACCAACTCACATGCTCCCGCTCGGGAGGTGTTGTAGGCGTAGGAGAGCGCTATGATAAGGTTGCACTAAGAGCATCTCCAACAGCCGCGCTAAACTAGCGCCGCGCCGCAAATTAGGCCGTTTTAGCGCGCGCGCAACGCAGCGGGTCGCTCCAGCGGGCGCGCAAAAACGGCGCGCGCGATATAACGGGTTGGGCGTGCGGTTGAAAACACTTACCCGCGCGGCGTATTTCGGGCGCCAGCTACAGCACGCGGCACACTCGAGCGCTCGCGCCGCACTCTCTCCTCTCCTCGTCCTACGCCCCGCGCGCGCCGGCACCGGCGCCCTGCCACCCACCCATGGACGCACACACCGGCGCCCCGCTCACCCCCCTGTACAGCCGCGCCCCCCCCCCCCCCCCCGCCGCCGCCGCCGGCGGAAACCCTAGCGCGGGAAGCGCTGGCGTCGCCACCGCCGGAGCTCCGCCGAGCGTCGCGCGCAGCCTCTTCTTGCCGCCGCGGATGACCACGGCGCCGGGTGGCGTCGCGCCGGCGCCGTCCCGTGCCGCCGCCGCACCGTCGAAGAAGATCCCCAATGCGGCGCGGACGAAGAAGGGCAAAACATCCGCGAAGAAAAACAAGGCGGCGGACGGCTCCGGCACCACGAAGGCGAGAGGAAAGAAGCTTGCAGGGCGTTCGACGGCCGCGGCGGCTACCGAAGCGCCGGCGAGCTCACTCGTTGAGCCGGCCGCCGATCATCTTTGGAGAGGAGAGGGAGGAAGATTCATCTTCAGAGGCGGAAGAGTCGTCTTCGGAAGATGAGGACGAAGACGAAGACGAGGAAGATGAAGATTGATGTGTCTTTCATGTCTTGAACTTTAGTTTGCATTTGAACTTGGTTGGGTGAACTTGTGGGCATGATTTTGAACTTGTGGGCATGAACTTTTATTCATCAACTTGTTTGTGTCAAATTTCACATGTTCATTTTTGTCCAAAATATCATATATGCAAAATGCCCGGCGAGTCGCGCGCGCTGTATTTTTGCGCTCTGCTGGAGTGGCGCGCGCGCGTTGCATTATAGCGCGGCTGCTGGAGCCAGCGCAGGCGGGCGGGCAAAACCAGCCGCAGCGCGCGCGGTAAACAGGTATTTTGCGCGTGGCGCTTAGCGCGGCTGTTGGAGATGCTCTAAGCGATACATATCACTTGGGAGTCGGTTGCTCCCCTGGGTGGGGGGAAGGATTCGTTCACACGGATTCCCTTCTGAGAACGTTGTGTAGTCACATCTAAAAAAAATGTCCGTAGTCAAGCCTACGAATGGAAGGAGCCTAACAAATTATGGGTTGGGCTGGGCAAGGAAGACCTGGATTTCTTCTATGCCTAAACCACAATCATCGTCAGGAAATGGTGCTAAAACGCCTTTTTAGGACTCCTCGTGGTTGCTTGGTCGCAAGCCCATGGATGTTGCCCCACTTATTTTTGAAGCGTCGAAAAAGAAGAGGTGGAAGCTTCGGGAAGCCCTACGCGGGAATGCTTGGATGACGCACATCAAGCATGACATTGTCGTCCCCACGCCCACGTCCGGGAGCTTTTCTCGCTTTGGACACTTCTGCACAACTTCCATCTTGACAACCAGGTTGATGACGACATTGTTTGAAAACATGTTGTAGATGGGATATACTCGGCGGCCACCGCATATAAGGCGCAATTCCTTGGTCTGACACACTCGCCCATTCACTACATGGTTTGGAAAGCTTGTGCTCCCGAAAAGGTAAAATTCTTCGCTTGGCTGGCCTTGCAAGACCTGATTTAGATTGCAGACCGGTTGGAGCGGCGCGGTTGGGAAAATTATGGGCTTTACCATCTTTGCAAAAGGGGGCAAGAAACAGGCATCCACCTTTTCGTCAAGTGATGTCGCCATTAGGCTCTAGCGATCGGTCATTGACAAGTTTGCTCTTCCGCACATTGGCACCTCCGATTGGCACCTTGAGGACTCCCCTATGCATTGGTGGGGTAGAAGAACCGACATGCGAAACCCCGATAGACGAGCGATGGCCTCCCTCACCATGCTCGTCTCTACGACTCTTTGAAATGAGAGAAACGCCCAGGTGTTTCGCCACAAGAGTGCGCCGCTGCCTATTCTTCACCAAAATGTCATACTCGAGGCCAACCTATGGGTTACGGCGGGTGCTAAGAAACTAGGATGTATTGTTGTACAAGAGTAATTGTCATACTGTTTTTGTAGGGTTACTTATAAACTGTTAAACTCATGTTTCTTTTATTTAATGGATGAGGCAAATCTTTTACATCTTTTTTAAAAAGAAATGTTCGCTGTTGTGTGTAGCTTGTGTTTTTTCTTTTCTTTTTGCGAGGCCTAACTGCCCAAGAAAAAGTACGGAGCCATGTAGTAGTACTGACCTCTGAGTCCCCGCTAGCTGGTCCAGGACGACGGTAAGAGAACATGATCACCAGTCGGGTATATATGAAATGACTAGTCGATGATACTGCTTAGGGGATATTTGGTTCAGGGACTTTTTAGTTCCAGAGACTAGAAAAGTCCTTAAAAAGTTTCTAGAAATCAAACGGGAGGGACTTTTTCTACAGGGACTAGAAAAAAACTCTACTAAAGAGTCTTTTTTTTATTAGTCTCTAGAATTAGAAAAAATCTTAGAACTTCTGAACCAAACACCTCTTTAATTTTGCTTTGCAATAATACCAAGCAAGCAACTGAAACTTGATGGCGATGCGACTGAAGCCGATCAACCTCCTGGTTGTCCTGACGTTCATCAATCCAACCGGAAAAGAAAAGAGAAGACGACCAACCGATGGGTCACCTATGGATCATGCATGTGGCAAGGACGAGAAATGTCGGCAGCAGGAAATGCAACGGTACACGCTTGACCCCAACGTAGCTAGGAGCCTACTAGCCTAGGATCATCGATTGATGAACGCCATGCGGCCAAATTCATTGTTTTGACCCTTTTTAAAAACTTTAACACGATCTGACCCCGATCTAAAAAAATTTCGTAATCTGACCCTTTTCCTGCCGTCATTGTCCTTGGCGGTAGGGTAACACAGCCTACCGCCGAGGAATATGGCGGTAGGAATTGACTGCGCCGTCATGGCCGTTTGAGAATATATATAATAGGCGTGGCGACCATTAGATCTGAAGCACTTTGGTGGTGAGTTGGCTAGTGCGTGCAGGTATACTTTGGTTGGTTTTGAGTTCGAGCCTTGTTCAGGCCATTTTTTGTTTATTTTTCTTTTGCCCAATAAACTATAAACAATTTGTATAATTAATATTAGGATATGAATTATTGATAAAAATATAGTTTTACTTATCTGTAAATGTTTTATAAAATCCCTGCAAAGATATAAAAGAATATGATGTGATAAAAAATTTGTCCAATTAATGTTAAGGTATGGATTATTTATAAAAATATTTTTTTACTTATATGTAACTGTTTTATAAAATTCCCGCAAAGATTTGTTTTTCTGCAGTCTTTTTGCGGCTTATATCTGAAACATACATGGGAGAGAGCATTTTTACTCTTTGCTCATCTTGAAGATTACACGCTCATCATACTTTACTTTGTTTAACTCTATTGTTGTCTGTCTCTGACTAGCTATGTTAATTATGAGTATTCTTTCATGTTGTTTTGCCAAAAGAGCTACATATGGTCTGTAATTAATAATTGTTTGCAACAAATTATCGGAATAAAAGCACTTTATGCTTGACTTTGAACTGTTTAATTAAAAGTAAATGTTTATTCTGAGCAGCACTAAGATTGGCCGGCTCTGCGCTCAAACCACTACACACACGCACCTCCAAGTCCTCCAGTTTAGTTGCTACTATGTTATAAATTTTGCGATACAAAGATGAGCTCTCCAGTAAGATCAAATACGATGTAAGTTCGTTCTCAGTATTATCATCCAAACACTGATACAAATCGTGGTGTGCAATGGTCTTCCGAACTTTAAACCAACTAAGAAAATTAGCAGGAAGTAGTACAACCACTGGGTAAGCAAATTATTTGTTGATATGGAAGAGGATAAATAAATGGTCATAGAGCCGTACTTCATCCTTTTTTGGGTTCCGGTGTCAGAACACAAGTTTCAAAAGAACATATACAAACTGCAAATTAGACGTCCGACTAATTCAAAAAGTGTTGAGCAGTTTAAAAAATATATTTTTATAAATAATCCATACCTTAACATTAATTGAACACATTTTTATCACATCATATTTTTTTATATCTTTGCGGGGATTTTATAAAACATTTACAGATAAGTAAAACAATTTTTTTATCAATAATTCATAAACTAATATTAGTTGTACAAATTGTTTATTGTTTACTGGCCAAAATAAGTAAACAAAAAATGCCCTTAGTAAGGCTCGAACCCAAAACCAGCATAGTAAACCTGCACGTGCTAGCCAACTAGCCACCACAGTGCTTCAGTTCTAATAGGCGCCACGCCTAATATATACATTCCAGACCCTACCGCCAAAGACTATGGCGGTAGAGTATTTTCAACTCAAACGACCGTAACAGCACATCCTACCGCCATAGCCCTCGGCGGTAGGCTGTGTTACCCTGCCGCCAAGAACGATGACGGTAGGAAAAAGGTCAGATCACGAAAAAATTTCAGATCGAGGTCAGATCGTGTTAAAGTTTAGATAAAAGGTCAAAACCGTGAATTCGGCCACGCCATGCACCGATCCTATTGACGCTGCCTGGCTGGACCAGTACGACGGTAGGAGAACATGGACACCGGCTAGTAGTATATGAAATGACATAGTTGATGATAACTTGCCGGCCCAAACAATGTGCCACTGAAACTTCATGGCGATGGGACGGGAGCTGATTTACTCCTGGTTGTCCTGACATCCAGCTCAACAGGAGAAATGAAAAAGGCCATGCACGTACGAGTACGACGAGCACCGATAACGTAGAAATCACATGCATCGAGGACGGAAAATGTAACACTCGAGAAAAAAAAAGGACGGAAAATGTCGGCGGCAGGAAATGCAAGACGCTTGACTCCGACGTTGGATGAGTGAGATCCGTGTCCGAAGTCACCGACATGCATGGTACCTCCACGGTTGGCCGCAGTCAACTCATGTCCCCCGCCTATAGCTTTGCTCGTTCCCACTCTTTGCCTTCATATTTCTTCTTTCTCCACGGTTAGAATCAGAATGACATGTTGACATATGCATGTCTCAGCAAATAGGAATAGTAGTATATGCGATTGACTTATTATACTTTTGGAGAAGAAAACTACTACTAATAAGAAGCTTGATTAATTGACTTGTGGGCACCGCCGGTCCTTAACGAGGCATTCATGGAGTTGTACGTGAAGGAAGGCTCTTCTTAAGTATGAAATCTTTGTGGCGTTTAGGACCATGAGATCCATGCATCCATCCATCGGGGTCCCTCCTCTCCTAACGGCCGATCGAGGTTGAAAGAGTTCGTGTGCACCCTCTGACTTCAGTTCAACACCGGGGAGGTCTCGTTTATAACGCGGGAATCCATCGGTAGGAGTATCGCCGTACGCACTACGTGTTTGCTAGTCTCTCTGCATTTCGAACAATCCAACGTGCTCTTCACTACGTCTACATTTGGAAGATAAAATATATATTAATTGCGGTCTCAAAAAAAAGGAAGAAAAAAATGTAGGCAGAGTTTGGACGGGACGGCAACCGGCCTGCTGGTACGTTGCTTCGATGACTCGAGGATGGGACACTGGGGCCTGTGTGCCGGTCGTTCCTCAATTATTTGGCTCCATTTGTACCCGGCTGAATTCCTTGCACAGCTACTCATGCTAGTTGATGCGCCAACCTTTTTGTCAAAAGAAAAAAAAAGCTGATGCGCCAACCTAATCAAATCAAGGAAGAGAGAGGCGCACATCTTAGTCTATGCAAGATCAATTTGTTGCACAGAATGCAAACGCTCTTGAATTTTGGCTAATATATATTGCTGGTATATTTTTATTTTTACTTAAAGAGAGAAGGAAAATCGGTAGCAAACATAACGTACCTTTCCCTCAAGCCTAGGCGCTAGGGCAAAGATCTCCTCCCGTCCAAGCTTTTTTTTTTAGAAAAGGAGGATGACCCCCGGCCTCTGCATCTGGGCGATGCATACGGCCACTTTATTAATTATTCTCACAAGATCTTACAAAGTAATACAACAGCAAGACTAAAGCCACCGGTCTAAGCAACATCTGTCGCTACGCCTATCCAAATGATGAAGGGGCGCTGATAGTCTGGGCCTAATACCAAACAGACCTCGCAGCCAAACCTACCATCTAAGACCTGAGGTCCCAACCAGGACACCTGCCGGGTATGGGGCACCTACCAGTCCGGCGCACTCCTCAACCAGGACGCCTGCCGGGTATGAGGCCGCCGCAGCCGCCTGCCACCAATCCATCTTCAGTGATGTACTGCTGCATCAACCTTGTTCGGTCTAACTGCCGTCGACGCCACCACAACGCCAGACAGCGCCACCTCCCTGCGCGAGTTCATCTTCGCACATCAGACTCCGAATCCCCACAGCGCCACGCCGCCAAGATCCGCCGCCATCAATGTATAAGATGAAGTACCACTCCACCAAAAAAGCCGTCCTCTGTTCCTCGAGCCCGTGTGTACCTCCATGAACGACGCCCCCAAGGGGGAAACGACACCGGAGCGCCATCATCCGATCAACTGATCTAGGGTTTCCCCCGGAGGTAGCAGAGAGTGACCTTGAACTTCTCCACGGCGATGCCTTCAAGAAGGGAACGACACAGACAGCGCCGCCATCGCCGGCCTTTGCAGTAGTTAAAAGCAAGTTTTCACTCAGATCTGTTCGAAGAAACTTCATCGGCCATTCCGTGAATTCTCCTCCCATCTGCCTATCGTTTTGGTGGCTGGTGGCTGGGGGTATCCCGGTGCCTTGGATCAGGCTAGCAATTTGGGTTAGATTTTTTTGTCCTCGCAGGGGCGTCGCTCAGGTAAATGGCGATGCTTCATCTTCGAGTTGGTCTTCCATGCTTCGTTCCTCTTCGAATTCGTCCGTCAGGAGGAGTCGATGGAGCTCTGACATATATTCCTATAGTCTCCTTGGAGCGGCGATGTTAGGGTTTCTCACCATATGTGCACAAATGATTAAATTTGGTGTCATACACTTTGGATCGATTCAAGGGTCAATGATAACGACTGCGGCTCCGGAGTGTTGATCCATAGGGACACGTGCACGAAGACTTCCCGACTTTTATCAACAAGATGAAGCTGCCTCTAGTATCGGAGTGGCGACAACTGCGCATCGGCGAGCACCAACATCGGCAATGGGAGTCGTTGGAGGAGAGGGCAAATGAGAGAACATTGATTCAGCTGCTCAAATTAAGGCCTTTTCCAATGCAAAGGTGCTTAGATGTGATGCTAAGTGCATTAAATAGCTTAGCAACTCAACTCCTTAATGCATAGGTGTTTAGCTTGTTTTTTCTAATGAAGGAGGACCCCGGCCTCTGCATCTGGACGATGCATGCAGTCACTTTATTAATTATTCACACAAGACCTTACAAAGTCATACAACAGTAAGACTGAAGCCACTGTCTAGGCAACAAAAGTGTCGCTACTCCTATCCAATTGATGAAGGGATGCTGATAGTCTGGGCCTAATACCAAACAGACCGCGCAGCCAAATCTAACATCTAAGACCTGAGGTCCCAACCAGGACGCCTGCCGGGTATGGCCACCCAACCAATCAGGTGTGCTCCTCAACCAGGACGCCTACCGGGTATGAGGCCGCCGTAGCCACCTGCCACCAATCCATCTTCAGAGTTGTACTGCTGCATGAACGTTGCCTGGTCTAGCTGCCGCCGACACCACCACGACGCCAGACAGCGTCGACCTCCTGTGCGAGTCCATCATCGCACATTAGACGCCTAATCTCCAGAGTGCCATGACATCGAGATCCGACACCATCAATGTGTGTGATGAAGCACCGCTCCTCCTCTTGTCTCCTCCAGCCATCACTTGCTCCAAAACGATGCCTCCATGAGGGAAAGCGCTACTAAGAACGCCATCATCGTCCGATCCGGGAGACCCAGATCTAGGGTTTCCCCTGGAGCATCCCGAGCCTGATGATGCCGACTGCAACAACGATGCCTCGACAAGGAAATGACATCAAAGACATTGCCATCGTCCTCCATGACCGTAGTCGGCACGATTTTCATCGGCAGTTGCGCCACCGGACGTATGCCACCGGCCTCGCTGGTTCCTTCGACCGTAGCAAACTCCAGAACGATGCCCTGAAGAGGGACTACGGCACAAGAGCACCACCATCGCTCGATCCCATGGAGATCTAGGGTTTCCCCTAGAGTTGCCTGGGTTGTCAAGGACCAGACACATATGGAATCCCGCAGATCCGTTCAGCTGCCGATGTGTCGCACTCGCCATCGCGCCGACCGTGACCCGAAGACCAAGCTCACGCCTGAGCCCAGATCCGGCCGCGCCGCCGCCGATCTGGTCATGCAGCCGCCATCCCTGGCGACCATGGCGCCCCAGATCTTGAAGCCGCCTGCCATGGGGAATGAGATCGCCGGAGCGCCGCCAGCCCCCGTCGTGACGTCCGGTGCACGCCACGCTCCGGCCCGCGCCAGCTCCTCACGAGCGGAAGGGCGCCTAGTCCCCGCCGCCGCTGGCGACGGCAAGGCTTTGCTTGGCCGCGCCCTCGGGTGGCGGCGAGGGAGGAGGACGAGAGGGGGAGTCGGGGGCGACGGGATCTGGGGCCTCCCAGCCGCCGCACGGGGGCGACTCGGGAGGGACGGGCGACGGCGAAAGTGACTCCAAAATTTAGCACCTAAACTCTTTCATGCATTGGCCAACTTCTCTTATTTAAGTGGTTTACCTAGGTTCATGTGCTTGACATTGGTTCTTCCTGGGGTCACCAAAGTGCTCTCTCTCCTCATTTGTTGTGCCATGTCATGCTTTTGCTGATGTGGCATGCTTAGCATCTGTCTACGGTGGAGCATTGGGAAGGGCCTAAGGCGTGATGCGCTCTGTTTGAGGGGTCACTGCTCAAATTTGAGGAGATAAAGTATTTTTAAATGAGGACTAGACGGTGTTAACTCCCTGTGACGCCCCCGATTTGACCGTACACTAATCATGCACGCAAATGTGTACGATCAAGATCAAGGACTCACGGGAAGATATCACAACACAACTCTACAAATAAAATAAGTCATACAAGCATCATAATTACAAGCCAGGGGCCTCGAGGGCTCGAATACAAGAGCTCGATCATAGACGAGTCAGCGGAAGCAACAATATCTGAGTACAAACATAAGTTAAACAAGTTTGCCTTAAGAAGGCTAGCACAAACAGGGATACAGATCGAAAGAGGCGCAGGCCTCCTACCTGGGATCCTCCTAAACTACTCCTGGTCGTCGTCAGCGGGCAGCACGTAGTAGTAGGCACCTCCGGTGTAGTAGGAGTCGTCGTCGAAGGTGGCGTCTGGCTCCTGGGCTCCAACATCTGGTTGCGACAACCAGGTAGAAGGGATAGGTGGAAAAGAGGGAGAAAGCAACCGTGAGTACTCATCCAAAGTACTCGCAAGCAAGGAGCTACACTACATATGTATGCATTGGTATCAACTCGAATAAGGCTATCATATGTGGACTGAACTGCAGAATGCCGGAATAAGAGGGGGATAGCTAGTCCTTTCGAAGACTACGCTTCTGGCAGCCTCCATCTTGCAGCATCTAGAAGAGAGTAGACTGAAGTCCGCCAAGTAGCATCGTGTAGCATAATCCTAACCGATGATCCTCCCCTCGTCGCCCTGTGAGAGAGCGATCACCGGTTGTATCTGGCACTTGGAAGGGTGTGTTTTATTTAGTATCCGGTTCTAGTTGTCATAAGGTCAAGGTACAACTCCAAATCGTCCTGTTACCGAAGATCACGGCTATTCGAATAGATTAACTTCCCTGCAGGGGTGCACCACATACCCCAACACGCTCGATCCCATTTGGCCGGACACACTTTCCTGGGTCATGCCCGGCCTCGGAAGATCAACACGTCGCAGCCCCACCTAGGCACAACAGAGAGGTCAGCACGCCGGTCTAAACCTAAGCGCACAGGGGTCTGGGCCCATCGCCCTTAGCACACCTGCACGTTGCGAACGCGGCCGGAAGCAGAACTAGCCCCCTTAATACAAGAGCAGGCTTACGTTCCAATCCGGCGCGCGCCGCTCAGTCGCTGACGTCACGAAGGCTTCGGCTGATACCACGACCGGGATACCCATAACTACTCCCGGCGTAGATGGTTAGTGCGTATAGACCAAATGGCCAGACTCAGATTAAATACCCAGATCTCGTTAAGCGTGTTAAGTATCCGCGAACGTGACCAGGGCCAGGCCCACCTCTCTCCTAGGTGGTCGGAACCTGCCCTGTCGCTCCGCCTCAAAGATCCACTCGCGGGTGCTCCTACGAGCCGACCCGTCTTTAGTCACCACATGTATCATGTATAAAGTATATAGTATATACCCGTGATCACCTCCCGAGTGATCACGGCCCGATAGTATAGCATGGCAGACGGACAAGAATGTAGGGCACTGATGATAAACTAGCATCCTATACTAAGCATTAGGATTGCAGGTAAGGGTAACAACAGTAGTAGCAAGGACAGGCTATGCATCAGGATAGGATTAACGGAAAGCAGTAACATGCTACACTACTCTAATGCAAGCAGTATAGAGAAGAGTAGGCGATATCTGGTGATCAAAGGGGGGGCTTGCCTGGTTGCTCTGGCAAGAGGGGTCGTCAACACCGTAGTCGATCAGGGTACCGGCAGCGGTCTCGGGGTCTACCGGAAAGAAGTAACGGAGGGGGAACACAATAAATAACAGAGCAAACAAAGCAACACAAAGCATAACATGGCAATGCGCGGTGCTAGGGGTGACCTAACGCCGTATGAGGTGATACCGGTGAAGGGGGGAAACATCCGGGAAAATATCCCCGGTGTTTCGTGTTTTCGGACAATGAATCGGAGGGGGAAAGTTGCGTTTGCTATGCTAGGGCGTGTGGCGGACGAACGGGCTGCGTATCCGGATTCGTCTCGTCGTTCTGAGCAACTTTCATGTACAAAGTATTTTCATCCGAGTTACGGATTATTTTATATTAATTTTCAAAGTTTTAAATGATTTTCTAATTTCTGGGTTTAATTTAATTCGAAACTAAATTAGTATTTAAATGCTATGGGTACACAGAAAGTGTACCCAAAAGTGTGCACCTGAGGCTGACAGGTGGGGACAGTTGACTAAGTCAACTACCCAGTCACTAGTTCCAGTCAGCAGTTGATTGGTCAGCTTGACTAGTCAAAGGGATCTAGTGGGACCCCCTGTCAATGACTAGGCTAGTCCAGTCAGCAGTTTGACTTGGTCAATCTGTACAAGGGGTCCACCTGTCATAGGCTGATATTTTAACAGATCGTTTTTAATGGGATAATTACTTGACGGGGCCCCTGTCAGTGAGTCACCATTTTTTTACAGATTTTATTTATCCAAAAAAACATTAATTAGCGAGGTGGGGGCCGGTGTCAGGGAGTCAGGAGGTGGTTAGCTCATCGCTAATGAAGCCACGTAAGTGTAACGGCGGTGATGGCAGAATGCGCCGGCGGCGGCCATACAGAGGACTCCGGCCACTGTTTGGCCCGGGGACGGTTCCCACGGTACGTGCTCGACGTCGCGCGTTGACTGTTAACCGCGGCTCGTGCGGGGGCTACCGAAATCGACGGGGGCGACGGCGTGCAGTGGCGGTGACGTTGGAGAGCACGGAGGGAGGCGGTTGCAGGGGCGGCCCGAGCGGCAGAGCTCCGGCGGGCGCGCGGTCATGGGACAGAGGCTGGGCACGGGCGCAATGAGGGCGCCGTGGCGGTGCGGCAGTAGCAGCCGTGGCTACGTGGCGCGCATGGGCGCGCGGGGGGGGAGGCGAGCGGGCCACACGGCAGCGCGGGCAACAGCAGGGGAGCACGGCGGGAGCTAGCGGGTGCAGGCCACAGGCGGGGCACGGCGAGCAAGGGGACCGGAGGAGAGGAATCTCACGAGGGGATGTAGGGCCCGGGCAGTGGGGGTCGAGGAAGAAGACGGGGACGACGCAGTCTGGCGGGGAGGCGACGCCGACGAGGTAGCGGGCGATCCGGTGGTGGCGGCGTCAAGCGGCGATGGGGTGGGGGCCCCGAGCATTGGGCACCAGTCAGGAGGAGGTGAGGACGGGGCAGCGACCGGGCCGCCGGCGACAAGGGCGGCAAGGGGATGAGCGGCGATGGCGGGGAAGCACCGAGCGGCGTCGGGGTCGAGCCCTCAATCTCGATCGAGATCGAGGGGGGAGTGGGCGATGTGGGGGGAGGAGTGGGGTAGTGCGGTCGGGTTAGGGTTTCAGTCGGGTTGGGGGGGTTAAGTGGTGCTGGGGCCGGTTGGGCCAGTGAGCTGGCCGGCTGGGCCGTTGGCCCAGTTGGCCAGGGGCCTTTTTTGTATTTTAGTTTTCTATCCTTTTATGTATTTTATTTCTTTTTTTGTTTTATTTTGTTCCTCATTGTATTTTAGTTTTGTAAAGTACAAAAATAATCCCTAAATTGGTAATAGAAATTATACCACTGCCACAATTAATTTGGCACCTAAATATATTAGTTTGTAATCATTTTATCATTTTAAAAGCATTTAAATAATTGTGTTTGCTACTGTTTTAGTTTATTTAGTGCATTTAAATATTTTATTAAATGATGATTTCTTCACCAACATTTATTATGGATTATTTGACACATTAGGAACAATTTAGTTTTGACTTTAAAAAACTTTAATTGTTTTGACTTTAATTCAAATTTGAATTTGGTTTGGTTCCGAGCTAACACGAGATTATCAACAATAATCGAGGTGACGTGGCACCATTACCAGAGGGTTACTGTAGCTTGATTACCCGGGCGTCACAATTCTCCTCCACTACAAGAAATCTCGTCCCGAGATTTAGGAGGGAGTAAGGGGGAGGGATTGGGTTACGAAAAATCTAACGGATCTTCTCTGTCTTGGTTGCTCTTCTCGAACAGGTCGATCCATAGCGTCGATGTCTTCATTCCTATACATCAATGCATCATGATGAAGTTGTCGTCCTTTCTTCGGGAACTCCATCGTACTTACAAAAGGGTAAGAAGGGAAAACTCTATATGGATGGATTCTAACAAGATCGAGCATCAGACGGTTAACTCAGGGAAGAAGCATAAGTATCTCTCGAATTGAAACTTAAGAAGATATCGAGAGCAAAGTAAGAAGGTACCATGAGAAGTTTCAAACGGATAGGCAATCGTTCGATGCCTAATCAGAAGGTGAAAGGGTTTCAGGGCAACGAGAATAGGTATTGCGCCACATACCAAAATAGATCACTAGACAGGTGGTCCGTGAATTACATACGAAGTCAAGTGCGAGGAACAACCTTGGGAACAAGTGGTGTACAGGAGTGTCAGGTTTCGATCCTGTGAAACTGTGGGTTATGGGCCCACCATGTGGTTCTTTTTTTTAATAGGAGCAGTGACATCTTGCACGGTCATGATAGCAAGGCATGTCAGGGAGTACCATGTCAGCTATGTCGGCAACAACGCTGGTACCAAGGGCGAGGGACGAAGAGAACCATTTTCCTGCTCGTTGAACGAGGCGGGCCAATAGGCAAGGTTCCCATCCATCGGTGGCTACCGAAATGTCATCAACAACAGTAACAGGGTCTTGCTGACAGAATTGTACACCGAGGTATATACATAAGCAGGAGAATATTACTGCTTAGATCATATAGATCACAAGAAAGGTTAAACCAAATAATGGAAAGGAAAATATGTTTAAACACATATATCAGGGGTATATCCTCCCCAAGGACAAGCAGAGCATGATATCCTTGGCAGGATATAATAAAAACTCTTTAGGAAAGGGGAAAGAAATTTCATGACATTACCCATGCAACGGTGTTTGGATAATTGAGCAGGTAACATTTAGCATTATGCTTCAAATGTTTTTATTGAAAATCGAAGTACCACAGACATGCTTCGAGATAGCATCGACATGGTATTCAAGCAAAGATCGGACTTTGGATATGCAAAGGATCCATCAGGAACAACTTATAGAATAAGTCTTACAATTTCCTCATGGAAGAATGGCTAACCTTGCTGAAAAGGAATCTATAATAATAGGGCCTCCGGCCAGGTGTGCTAGGCACGACCTCACCTTACCGGGTCACATAAAGACCAATGTTATAACTCTTGAAAATATGCTCCAACCATCATATCTGACTGAGATTCAGATCTGATTGGGGACAGGATACCTCAGACATTTGGATACCTGAGAAGAATAGGTGCAACACAATTTGACGAGAAGACATTGTAAGATTCTCGGGAAATGTACTATGGAAGGGAGTTCCAGAACAAGAGCTCATCATTAAACCAATGAAGGAATAAGGAGGTAGTTGATGAACTCAGTGACAATTCATCGAGATTTCGAAAGGATGGGTTTCCACAATTATGTGAACAAGGAGATAACATTTGTCAGATCAAATGTTATAATATAATGATTTATGCTCGAGGAAAGCATACACAATTGAACATTGATTGAAAGGTGCACCCAAAATATGGGCTTAGGTAGCATGATCAACGTTAAAATGGTGGTTCAACAACCAATAGTCTAAGAATGAACTATCGACCATCAACTTCAAAGCAATAGGGTTGTTAGAAGTACAAAATCCACGCAGTACCATTCACTTGTTGGAATCCCGGTTAGAACCAACACGGGGACCAAGAAAGAAAGGTGATGGTGAGAAGTATTACCTGTATCAAGAATCCTTAAGAGGTGATGAAATCCTCACGACTTTCTTGACATTAAAGATGGTAATACTCCAAGGTAAAGAAGAACAAATGCTGGATAGCAAGGAACTCAAGGTATAACACAAAACACGAACAAGTTTGTGTTGGATGGAAGTCAATAAAGTGGTCGATGGTAACACAAATCATCGAGGGCAAGGATGGTATTTCTCATCATGAACTCAATTGATATCTTGGAAGAGCTCGGAATGCTGATGATGATCACGGCACATTTGTCGAGAGATTTCATGAAGATGTAATCAATCGGTGATGACATCTAGTCAAACGAATGATAAGCGGAAGGTTATTGGAACCATGGTTACGACACAAACTCGAAATCAAGCTTGCGGTTCAATCCGAAATGATATGATGAGGAAAATCGACGTAAGCTTAGCTCATCGTCGAGAATTGTGCTTCGTGAAGAAGGACCAGGTACCACAATTAAAATTTAGCACGATAATGATATAGCCGATCGAGCTAGGAATGACTTGAAGGATTATTAAACTCATAAGCAACGAAAATTACTTAGAGTTAATGAATCGGATTTCAGACTCGATTCACTATCGGTGTCCCTGAGTGCCTAACAACTCAGAACCCAGGGAAAAATTGAAATCAGTGAGAAATAATACTTGAAGAACTCACAAGAAGTAATATGGTTCTGTGATTTTATCAAGATACCATGGGGTAATACTCGAAGGTAGAACATAATAGAGGTTGCAGGGGTGCATTGATCTACAGAAAACAAGTGCTTTAACTAGTCCGAGAAATGGAATCAAGGAGAAAATATGATCGGAAGCACGATTGCAAAGGACCAATTCACAGATATCAAATGATATTAAATGAAGGAAATAGTTATTATTACAAGAGGCTTCCATGATAGGATCTACATCGTGTCCATGGGCATGAACACAAAGGTTCAAGGTCAACTCCCATTTCCTCAATGCATAACCTTCCATTCACCTCTCGCTTTTCGAAAATGACATTGGTTGTTGACAGTTTTACCTGGTGCAATACCAGATAAGTATGACATGTGAAATTTTTCAGGATCACATAGATTAAGGAAGGCATAGGTTCAACCCATCGGGGCATCATAGAAACATATACCACAAACTTCAGGAGTAAATAACACAAGCTCAAAAGTAGAGCATGGATGACAAGGCAGAGGATACAGTTTACCAAAGGCATTATATACCTGCGGAAAGGATCACAAGGTTATTGAACATTAAGGACGATGTCGGATGAAATCAAACAATGGATCTGACGATACACAATGGAGCTGATGTGAGTATCGGTACTCTACCGGAAGAAGAAAGAATGCAAAGGCATTGGATTATGGAAACAACTGACTAATCCAGAGCTCAAGTGCAAAGGAATTATGATTTTCAAATCAAGGGATCAGAAGCAATGTTCTGATTAGGGATGGATAAGTTGAATAGCCTTAGGGGTACAATCGACGGCAATTGGATTTGTTGAGAACCAGCCCATGTTCAAAATGACGTCTGAGCCGGAAAGATAATTTAAAAGGATCAACTGATGATTGCGTGCATTCGCACTCATGTTGAATCAAAGGGATCAAAATGACGGTGCCTAAGGATACTAACGAGTATTGCCAGACATATGAAAAGCATCCATCATGCAAGCAGACAAGTATTGCAGAGCAATAAGCTACTAAGGAATTTTGGAGGATCGAATAGTATTTCGATGACCATTGTGAAACACATGAACAACTAGGGATGAGCAGATACTCGATAAGGGCGAGATATTATCCGTAGGGGTATTCAGGTGGCGAGGAACTGCAAGTCAGTAGGCACAAAATATTCTCGGAACAATACAGAGAATTTTCGGTATATCTTGTAATAACAAGATCAATGGGATTTGAAAGGGCAAGTGGATGTAGTTATCCATAATGATATAACAGTGGTAGGGAATTTGCAAAGGCGATGGGCACAAAGTCTCGAAAGAGTAGCAGAGAGTAACTACGAAATCTTCTGGTGCAGCAGGCGATCATCTGGCCTGAATGGGGCTCTTCGGGAGGAAGTATTTTCAAGAACCTAAAGTTAGATTTTAGCAAAATCATTTAACCCGAATAGAAGAGAGTTCAGAGTCCCAGAGTAAGGATCGATGAGTAAAAGATCCTAATACCACCCAGATGGCGACATGGGCCCGTAAGCCGCACAACCATGTTAGTAAAAGTTTTTCAATGACTAGACTCGACTTCGGCCAAGGAGTTGGAAAGGGGGATTCCTACAGGCAGTTGGCTCTGATACCAACTTGTGACGCCCCCGATTTGACCGTACACTAATCATACACGCAAATGTGTACGATCAAGATCAAGGACTCACGGGAAGATATCACAACACAACTCTACAAATAAAATAAGTCATACAAGCATCATAATTACAAGCCAGGGGCCTCGAGGGCTCGAATACAAGAGCTCGATCATAGACGAGTCAGCGGAAGCAACAATATCTGAGTACAGGCATAAGTTAAACAAGTTTGCCTTAAGAAGGCTAGCACAAACAGGGATACAGATTGAAAGAGGCGCAGGCCTCCTGCCTGGGATCCTCCTAAACTACTCCTGGTCGTCGTCAGTGGGCAGCACGTAGTAGTAGGCACCTCCGGTGTAGTAGGAGTCGTCGTCGAAGGTGGCGTCTGGCTCCTGGGCTCCAACATCTGGTTGCGACAACCAGGTAGAAGGGATAGGTGGAAAAGAGGGAGAAAGCAACCGTGAGTACTCATCCAAAGTACTCGCAAGCAAGGAGCTACACTACATATGTATGCATTGGTATCAACTCGAATAAGGCTATCATATGTGGACTGAACTGCAGAATGCCGGAATAAGAGGGGGATAGCTAGTCCTTTCGAAGACTACGCTTCTGGCAGCCTCCGTCTTGCAGCATGCAGAAGAGAATAGACTGAAGTCCTCCAAGTAGCATCGCATAGCATAATCCTAACCGATGATCCTCCCCTCGTCGCCCTGTGAGAGAGCAATCACCGGTTGTATCTGGCACTTGGAAGGGTGTGTTTTATTAAGTATCCGGTTCTAGTTGTCATAAGGTCAAGGTACAACTCCAAGTCGTCCTGTTACCGAAGATCACGGCTATTCGAATAGATTAACTTCCCTGCAGGGGTGCACCACATACCCCAACAAGCTCGATCCCATTTGGCCGGACACACTTTCCTGGGTCATGCCCGGCCTCGGAAGATCAACACGTCGCAACCCCACCTAGGCACAACAGAGAGGTCAGCACGCCGGTCTAAACCTAAGCGCACAGGGGTCTGGGCCCATCGCCCTTAGCACACCTGCACGTTGCGAACGCGGCCGGAAGCAGAACTAGCCCCCTTAATACAGGAGCAGGCTTACGTTCCACTCCGGCGCGCGCCGCTCAGTCGCTGACGTCACGAAGGCTTCGGCTGATACCACGACGCCGGGATACCCATAACTACTCCCGCGTAGATGGTTAGTGCGTATAGACCAAATGGCCAGACTCAGATTAAATACCCAGATCTCGTTAAGCGTGTTAAGTATCCGCGAACGCCGACCAGGGCCAGGCCCACCTCTCTCCTAGGTGGTCTGAACCTGCCCTGTCGCTCCGCCTCAAAGATCCACTCGCGGGTGCTCCTACGAGCCGACCCGTCTTTAATCACCACATGTATCATGTATAAAGTATATAGTATATACCCGTGATCACCTCCCGAGTGATCACGGCCCGATAGTATAGCATGGCAGACGGACAAGAATGTAGGGCCACTGATGATAAACTAGCATCCTATACTAAGCATTAGGATTGCAGGTAAAGGTAACAACAGTAGTAGCAAGGATAGGCTATGCATCAGGATAGGATTAACGGGAAGCAGTAACATGCTACACTACTCTAATGCAAGCAGTATAGAGAAGAGTAGGCGATATCTGGTGATCAAAGGGGGGGGGCTTGCCTGGTTGCTCTGGCAAGTAGGGGTCGTCAACACCGTAGTCGATCAGGGGTACCGGCAGCGGTCTCGGGGTCTACCGGAAAGAAGTAATGGAGGGGGAACACCATAAATAACAGAGCAAACAAAGCAACACAAAGCATAACATGGCAATGCGCGGTGCTAGGGGTGACCTAACGCCGTATGAGGTGATACCGGTGAAGGGGGGAAACATCCGGAAAAATATCCCCGGTGTTTCGTGTTTTCGGACAATGAATCGGAGGGGGAAAGTTGCATGTTTGCTATGCTAGAGGCGTGTGACGGACGAACGGGCTGCGTATCCGGATTCGTCTCGTCGTTCTGAGCAACTTTCATGTACAAAGTATTTTCATCCGAGTTACAGATTATTTTATATTAATTTTCAAAGTTTTAAATGATTTTCTAATTTCTGGGTTTAATTTAATTCGAAACTAAATTAGTATTTAAATGCTATGGGTACACAGAAAGTGTACCCAGAAGTGTGCACCTGAGGCTGACAGGTGGGGACAGTTGACTAAGTCAACTACCCAGTCACTAGGTCCAGTCAGCAGTTGATTGGTCAGCTTGACTAGTCAAAGGGGTCTAGTGGGACCCCCTGTCAATGACTAGGCTAGTCCAGTCAGCAGTTTGACTTGGTCAATCTGGACAAGGGGTCCACCTGTCATTGGCTGATATTTTAACAGATCGTTTTTAATGGGATAATTATTTAACGGGGCCCCTGTCAGTGAGTCACCATTTTTTTACAGATTTTATTTATCCAAAAAAAACATTAATTAGCGAGGTGGGGGCCGGTGTCAGGGAGTCAGGAGGTGGTTAGCTCATCGCTAATGAGGCCACGTAAGTGGCTAACGGCGGTGATGGCAGAATGCGCCGGCGGCGGCCATACAGAGGACTCCGGCCACTGTTTGGCCCGGGGACGGTTCCCACGGCACGTGCTCGACGTCGCGCGTCGACTGTTAACCGCGGCTCGTGCGGGGGCTACCGGAATCGACGGGGGCGACGACGTGCAGTGGCGGTGACGTTGGAGAGCGCGGAGGGAGGCGGTTGCAGGGGCGGCCCGAGCGGCAGAGCTCCGGCGGGCGCGCGGTCACGGGACAGAGGCTGGGCACGGGCGCAGTGAGGGCGCCGTGGCGGTGCGGCAGTAGCAGCCGTGGCTACGTGGCGCGCACGGGCGCGCGGGGGGGAGGCGAGCGGGCCACACGGCAGCGCGGGCGACAACAGGGGAGCACGGCGGGAGCTAGCGGGTGCAGGCCACAGGCGGGGCACGGCGAGCAAGGGGGCCGGAGGAGAGGAATCTCACAAAGGGATGTAGGGCCCAGGCAGTGGGGGTCGAGGAAGAAGACGGGGACGACGCAGTCTGGCGGGGAGGCGACGCCGACGAGGTAGCGGGCGATCCGGTGGTGGCGGCGTCGAGCGGCGATGGGGTGGGGGCCCCGAGCATTGGGCACCAGTCAGGAGGAGGTGACGACGGGGCAGCGACCGGGCCGCCGGCGACGAGGGCGGCAAGGGGATGAGCGGCGATGGCGGGGAAGCACCGAGCGGCGTCGGGGTCGAGCCCTCGATCTCGATCCAGATCGAGGGGGGAGTGGGCGATGTGGGGGGGAGGAGTGGGGTAGTGCGGTCGGGTTAGGGTTTCGGTCGGGTTGGGGGGTTAAGTGGTGCTGGGGCCGGTTGGGCCAGTGAGCTGGCCGGCTGGGCCGTTGGCCCAGTTGGCCAGGGGGCCTTTTTTTTATTTTAGTTTTCTATCCTTTTATGTATTTTATTTCTTTTTTTGTTTTATTTTGTTTCTCATTGTATTTTAGTTTTGTAAAGTACAAAAATAATCCCTAAATTGGTAATAGAAATTATACCACTGCCACAATTAATTTGGCACCTAAATATATTAGTTTGTAATCATTTATCATTTTAAAAGCATTTAAATAATTGTGTTTGCTACTGTTTTAGTTTATTTTGTGCATTTAAATATTTTATTAAATGATGATTTCTTCACCAACATTTATTATGGATTATTTGACACATTAGGAACAATTTAGTTTTGACTTTTGAAAACTTTAATTGTTTTGACTTTAATTCAAATTTGAATTTGGTTTGGTTCCGAGCTAACACGAGATTATCAACAATAATCGAGGTGACGTGGCATCATTACCAGAGGGTTACTGTAGCTTGATTACCCGGGCGTCACACTCCCAAACAAGATTCTTTTGATGGGTTTAACGTTTTTGGGGAAGGGGTATCATGCAGGATGGGGACGGAGATATTCTTCCACTGTTTAGCCCTAGGCAACAACCATACACGGATGTATCCACGTCGAAGATTTTGGCCCTGTTTCGTTCAGCTTTTATCGCTGGATTCTGCTGCCGCGCAGCAGAATCTGAACCAAAGGGCGAACCCAGCAGAATCCGATTCCAGAAATCCGCTGTCAAAATCTGAATCAAAAACGGAAGCAGCCCAGGACGTGCTTTCCAAAATCTGATTCCGCTGCGGGCCAAAATCTAAAAAGATTGTATCAGCTGGTTTGCCAAATGACCTACATCTTTTTCAAATCAGATTTTCCACAACTGTTTTTTCACAGCAGATTTTTCACAGCTGCTTTTAGAAATCCACAGCCGAACCAAACAGGGCCTTTGTTCCTAATTTAATTAGCCCCACCTAAACACCCAATCCTACAGATCCTACGTATACCACCAGAGAGGTTGGCACCAGAAGGTGTCGTACTTTATCAATAAAAAGGAAAAAGAACCAAATACGATGCATACTTTTCTAGCAAAACACTTTTTAGTCTTGATACAACAATCACCATCCATCTACTGTAGTTGTTAGTAGCAGACCAGCAGTACTGCGACATCAAACGACTGCATCAAACAAAGGAAAGGTCAAACGGGATTGCCTGTCTCCACAAGGGGCTTTCTCCAAGAGCGTCGGTGCTTAATTCAACTCTGAACCAAAAATGGCCAAACTCATCCTGAAAATGACCTTCCATTCATAAAAGAACTAGATGCAAAAAATTTAGTCAAAGAGAATACTACAATCCAACCAAACCGGCTCTGACACACATGGATGGCATTGTTAACTACTCTCTCCGTCCTATAATATATTAATCTTGATCATTTCAAGACTCCTCGTCATGTCCGTGATCTCATTGGAAACTTCGAATAATCTTCGCTATCAAAACACATAACTCATAATACAAATCGTCATCGAACGTTAAGCGTGCGGATCTTACGGGTTCGAGAACTATCTAGACATGACCGAGACACATCTCCGGTCAATAACCAACAGCGGAACCTAAATGCTCATATTGGTTCTTACATATTCTACGAAGATTTTTATCGGTCAAACCGCAATGACAACATACGACATTCCCTTTGTCATCGGTATGTTACTTGCCCGAGATTCTATCGTTTGTATCTTCATACCTAGTTCAATCTCGTTAATGGCAAATCTCTTTACTCGTTTTGTAATGCATCATCCCGTAACTAACTCATTAGTCACATTGCTTATCATGATGTGCATTACCGAGAGGGCTCAGATATACCTCTTCAATACTCGGAGTGACAAATCCTAATCTCGATTTATGCCAACCCAACAAACACCTTCGGAGATACCTGTAGAGCATCTTTATAATCACTCAGTTACTGCTGGAATTTAGTCTATTTTGGGCAGCCCAATAACTATTTCAGAAATTCCTAATAAATCCTAGAGGCCCACTTAGCCCATTTGTGCAAGGCAAGGGATACTACTAAAGTTTAGTCTCACATTGCTAGTTTAGTGGGAGTTGGATCTCCTTATAAGGGAGGTTCTTTCCCCACTTGTACGAGCATGAGAACAAGAGGGATATCCACGCGCGCTCCTCCTCCGCCGCCCGCCGCGCCACGCCTTGTCACGACGCGCCGCGGGTTGCGGGAATGAGCCGAGCCGATATCTAAATTTTTGCCACGCACTACGGGTATATGAAAGGTCACACGGAAGCTGAAAAGATTTTTGCGAAAGTAAAGTTCGAATGCGAACGGTGCAGCCCTTCGGCTGCTGGTTGTTCGCTTCGTCTCCGTCTCTTCGTGTCGCCTCCCGTCATTGCCCTCTCGCCTCCTTCTCTTGTGCCTATAAAAGGGAGGTCGCTCCTCCCAGAGAGACGCACCAGAACTACTCCTTCTCTCGCCATCGGTTCCATCTCTGAGCTGCTGTTGTCTTCCTCATCCCGGCTTGCGGCGTGCATCGCACGTCGGGACAGTAGGCTTCCGAACCGCACCTTTTGAGTCCTGTACGGGAGAAGGGTGATAAGGTTTTTGGGGAGCGCTCTGCGCGACTACTAGCTTCTTCATCACGGACTCCGACGACTACTTCCCCGACGACAACTTCTTCCCCGACGTCGACTACCTCAGCAACGACATGGCTGGAGAGGATGTCGACCCCAAGTCCAGTGCTTCTGCTGCTGTTGTCCCGTATGTGTTCTTCTTCTTTCTGTCAGATGTCCTGCCATAGTTTCTCGTACTAGTTCTTGCCCTACATGTGTTAGGTTCTACTCCGTATATGCAACATGGTCTAGTGTCTGTCCTAGATGTGTTCAGTTTAAGTTCATATATGCAGATGCTATTTACTTTCTCTCCATCAGATTGTATGACTTGCTTTATCGCAGCTATATTAGTCATGCTTTATCTAATATTTCTGTTAATAAAATCATTTGGTAAATTGCTCATATTTCCAACAGTTACATTGTGACGTTTGATAGCACACAAGGTATTCCTCCGGCATTCGGGTGTTGCATAATCTCATAGTCAAAGGAATATGGATAAGTCATGAAGAAAGCAATAGCAATAAAAACTTAATGATCATTATGCTAAGTTAACACACGGGTCTTGTCCATCACATCAATCATTCTCCTAATGATATGATCCCGTTCATCCAATGACAACACATGTCTATGGTTAGGAAACTTAACCATCTTTGATTAACGAGCTAGTCTAGTAGAGGCATACTAGGGACACTTTGTTTTGTCTATGTATTCACACATGTATCAAATTTTTGGTTAATATAATTCTAGCATTAATAATAAACATCTATCATGATATAAGAAAATATAAATAACAACTTTATTAATTTGCCTCTAGGGCATATTTCCTTCACCATCGCGACCAGAAACGCACCGTCCCCTGGCCGAAGCCGCCTTCCACCACCGCAGCACCACCACGGCCACCACCACCGCAACAACCAACACCACATCGCGAAGAGCAGCACCAGATCGAAGAAACAGCTCACGTCAGATCCAGATTGGAGCCGCAAGCGAAGCAGCAGAGCAGACGAGCAGGTCCGCCGCCCGCGTCACACCTCGCGCTCCGGAGCAGCACCCGCCACGCCCGGCTGCTTCCCCTGCCCGACGTACGCCTGCCGCCGCCGCGCCCGGCTGTCGGTCCGCGCCCCGCGCGCACATCCGGAGCTAAGAGCCGCCGCGCGCACATACGCCGTCCACGCCCAGGCCATCGGGAGCCCGGACTGAGGCCGCCGCCCCGACGCCCCACCCTCAGCCGCCCGACGCGACCAGCTCGAGCCCGATCGACCGCAGTCGCGCCAGATCCGCGCGCCGGCCCGCATCTGGCCTCGCCGCACGCCAAGGTCGCCTTGCACCGCCCGGTGCAATAGAGCACCGCCGCCGCCCCTCGGAGCCACCCCAAGCCGCCGCCGGCCCGATGAGCCACCACAAGGCCGGCCGTCCCGCGCCGCCCGGATGCCTCGTGGGGAAGGAAGAATCCTGCCACCGCCGACGCACGCACGGGCTTCGCTCGCGGGAGCTGCACGGGGTGTGGCGAGGGAGGAGAGAGACGAGGTGTGGGGTGGCGGCGGCAGGGGGCTAGGGTTACGCCCGGGCCGCTCGCGGGAGCTGCACGGGGTCCAGCTTTGTGTATTCTTTGCCAGCTATTTGTATGGGTTTGAGGGCTCACATACGAGGGACGCAGGTGTGAAAGCCACCAAATGAGGCATGCCCGATCAGTGCTCGCCGACGGGCGTTTGAGGGATTGAATTTACAACCTGAGGCTGTAGATGCTCTTATAAGCGTATTTAGGCGAATGAACATACACCTGCAGGATGGGACCGGATATGTTCGCATTTCTCCCATTGTTTAGCCCTAGCAACAACCTTACAAGGACGCATCCATGTCAAGATTTGTTCCTAATTTAATTAGCTCCACCTAATCAAGCACCCAACCCTTACAGATCCTACGTATACCACCAGAGAGGTTGGCACCAGAAGGTGTCGTACTTTATCAATAAAGGAAAGAAAATCAAATACGATGCATACTTTTCTAGCGAAACACTTTTAGTCTTGATACAACAATCACCATCCATCTACTGTAGTTGTTAGTAGCAGACCAGCAGTACTGCAACATCAAACGACTGCATCGAACAAAGGAAACGTCAAACGGGATTGCCTGTCTCCACAAGGGGCGTTTCTCTAAGAGCGTCGATGCTTGATTCAACTCTGAACCAAAAACGGCCGAACTAAACCTGAAAATGACCTTCAATTCAGAAAAGTACTACTCCCTCTGTTCCAGTTTATAATGCGCATAGTTCTCAGCTCTTATACCAATGCATGCGCTGGAGACGTGGTTTGTACTAGACCAACCCTGCATGCAAGTACTGTCCCACCCCATGTGCGCTCGCTGCTGTGTTTCCTGTGATTTTTGTGAAGGGTGAATTCGTCCAGGGGAGGCTTGGGCTGCATGCACGCACTACATTGAGGAATTTTGCCAAAAAACTAATACGCACTACAAAAAGGAATGGAGGGAGTACGTAGATGCAAAAAATCTAGTTAAGGAGAATACTACAATCCAACCGAACCGGCTCTGACAGACATGGATGGCACCGTTAACCACTCTCTCCGTCCCATAATATAAAAGTATTTTTGATATCGTATGAATATGTCCATTCGATAATATAAGAGTGTCTTTGATACTGCACGAATACGTCCATTCGATAATATAAGAGTGTTTGACACTCGCGTGGTGCCAAAAACGCTTTTATATTATAGAATGGAGGGAGGCAGGGAGCAGCGCAGTGATCAGCCTTGGGACCCTGGTCCAGAACAGAACAACGAGTCAGCGCTGAAGACTTTGGAGCAGGGAGGCCGGGAGGAGTGTCGGTGGCGCATGCAAATAAGCAACGGCAGTGCATGCAAGGCCCTGCGCGAAAAGAATGGAGCCCGTAGAAGCGCCGGATGCCTGGATCAGGTGGAGGCCATGGCCATGGGAGCGAACCCAACCAACCAACCAGCGCGCGCAACAACTCGCCGTTACCCTCTTTAAGCAACTACTCCCTTCGTTCTAAAATAGATGACCCAATTTTATATTAAAGTTAATATAAAGTTGGATTATTTATTTTGGAACGAAGAGAGTACGAAGTACAGTAATATATATCCACACCAATGGGGAATTTTCGCCATGTTTATTGCGGGGAAAGTGGCGCGCCACCGAACCCTCTAAAAGCTAGCCCAGCCATGCGCCTCTCGCTTTCCTCCTCCTCCCTCCTCCTCCTTATCCACACGGCCTAACCAACCAAGAAATTGCAGGACTGGCAGTAGGATTGTTTCGGAAGCGAGGCCACGCCGCACGAAGAGACGGCGAGAAGACGACGATGGATCACATCTCGTCGCCAAGGGGAGAAACGCAAATGGATTCTGAATTTTTTTTACGTCCACGGATTCTAATAAGCAAGCAGCGCAGAGCGAGTACAGAAAAGGAGTGCTCGGGGCTGTAGATTTGGGCCATCGCTGCAGCATTGACCGCATCAAGGAATCGCTGCCGCAAGATTCCCGCCCAGCACTGAAGGAGATCCCGGCGCAATCAATCAGCTACCTGTCGGAGTCGGAGCTCCCTTCCACTACTGAATTTTCTACTGTACTATATACTGAATTTTCTACTGTGTATGCATCTGGCTCTAGACCAGCGACGGTGAACGATCAGGAGATTCGAGCGGAGGAACGCCACAAATCCATGCGCACGTACCTCCAAGGAGCACACCCACGGCAGGCAAGCAGGGAGAGGTCTCGGCGTATATAGACGCCGTCGGAAGACGACGTCCGCTCTCTTAGCACTGCATCTCCCACACGCGCACCGCCAGAAATGAATTATCAGAAGAAGTGGCTCATGTTCCTTTCGTATACTCGGCCTGCCATATGGAGGGGTGTGCTCCAGTTCGTATGAACGGCCTGGGTTCCCTACTGGCTGTGGCTTTCCGCGCACCACTGTCCTCCACTGCCAAACTCCCATGGAAATCAGCGCCACGGCCACAGCAGCAGCTTTCTCCCTCTTCCTGGGGCTGACTGCCATTTACGTGGAACCGCGGGGAGAGACCGCCAAAACAGCCAACAGAATAATGGCGCACACCGCCGCACCGACTAAAAATGGACAACGAAACATGTAGTAGTACGTAGCGCCATTCCTTAGGTTTCAGAACGTGGTGCACATTAGGTATTGTGAAAACACATTAGCATCCACAGCACATGCATGTTTAGCATCACCGGATTTCATCATGAAAGTGTGTTTTTATGTTATATTTATTTAGCATTTTAGATGTCCATAGTTTTATTCTATGAACTCTGTCAGACACATTCATGCTTCACTTTTGGAAGACAAACACAGGCAGTGCATTCTGGAACGAACGGAGTATTATTTATGAATGAAACGGGACGGGAATAAATTGAACTGCTTGCTGCTAAATTTGTTTTTGTATTATCATTTTCATGGAAGCGGGCACATGCACAAAAACTTCAAAAGCAAATGGTACTACCAGAAACAAATGTGGTGTGAATACAATGTGGATGCGGATTCACGGGGACTAAAAGACCGCATAAACCCATATATAGGGGAAAACACAAATAAACCAACGAACTTGTTCAATTGATACGACTACAACGTCTTTCGACGATTTTCCAAGGCCCGTGACCTACCTCGATCTTAAACGAGATACACTGACGTGGGGATGTTTGACCACTTACAACGAGGATGGGGTGGGGGGCAGCCTTGTGGGCGGTGGCGTGTGGACTGGACGATTGTGTATGGCACGCTAGTGTCGTGTCAAAGGACGACGTGCTCGTGTGCCTGGCTGTTCGATTAGAAACAGTGACGCATGGAAGGGGATCAGATAAGTATTATCGTTCTGGTTGTTGGGCCATACCATGGGCTGCATTGCATGCTCGACTATGCCATGCAGCAACAATGATAAACACCGAAAGCTTCGTATTAACGAAGCAGAAATGTCGTTTCTGTGGTTGCCCTGTTGAAAAGGGTCATTTGCTTCTTTTTTTTGCTTGTGTTACGCGATGTATTGCTTCTGTATCCCCTCTGCGAATAAGGTCATATAACTTTGCAAGAAGGCCACCGCCATCATAGCAAATTCTTTCTCGATTAGTACCATCCGCAATGGTGCGCCGCTTTGTGCCTCCCCCGCCACGCCAACGCCAACGCTCACCTCCACATGGCTTTCTCGTTTTTCTTGTTTCGTCTCTCTTTCTGTTGTTCCGCCCCTACTTTGATCGATGCCATGGGCGGCGTGAGCAGCACCCACACCTTGACCAACCTATCTTTCAAGTCCCGAAAAAACTATTAGTCGACACTGTAAATGTCGTTGTTGTTGCTGTGTCGCAACCTCATTGCCTTTGCCTCCTCTTATCGTTGCTAACCCCGGTCATCGTCATCGTCATCCATCCCCACCAATCCGATCCGCCTCCCCTCTTCTCCTTCACCCGTGCTTATATCACACCCGGAGCCCATCATCTACACATCCATGCGTTAGGTTATTCATTTTGCGAAAAATATATAAACATTTATAAACACCATGACTGCTCAAAGTTGAATGAATTGGAAAAAAAGCTCACTTTTGCACCACCTAATACTACTAAAGAGAACATAAACATAAACTAATCACCAAAGCAATTTCAATGAGTTGAGTCCAGCAGGGGGCAAATGATGATCGACCAAACGCCAACAATCACAAAATCCCTCTCATTCACACACGTGGCCTCCAACACCTACTACTACTTCTAATCAAACATGTCCCCGGAGGAAATCGCCAGCCACCCCCTGCGGTGTCTGATATTCACGCTCAGGTCCCTGGCCAGCGCCCACCACCAAACCCGGAACCACCGGGCGGAAATGTCTCGTTTTTATATAAAAGCCCCTGTCTCCGTCTCCGGTTAGCAGGAGAGAGAGAGGGAGAGGACGGGTGGAGGCCAAGAACGCAGCACGACTGCACAGCACCAGCTGCCGACCGACCGCGGGCGGAGCTGACCCCCCGACCCGATCAGATCCCTCGCCGCTCGCCCCCTCAGATCTCCCCGCGCGCGCCCCTCCCAGATCCAGCTCCGAGCGCTTGGATTTCTGAAGAGGTTGGTGGTGCTGCCGCCCGGTTGCTTTGACCGGCCGGCGGGAAGCCCGTCTCTTGCCGCGGCTGCTCGATCGGAATGTGATCTTCTTCCTGTTGCGCAGGTCCTGCCGGCGGCGTGGTTCGGTGGGAAGCTCGTCGGCTGCTGCTTCTTGCTTCCCGCGCTCTGTAGCCAAGGCGGCCGGCGGAGATGGGGCTGGCGGGGGAGAAGTTCCAGCTGGGGACGGTGGGGGCGCTCAGCCTCTCCGTCGTCTCCTCGGTCTCCATTGTCATCTGCAACAAGGCGCTCATGAGCGCCCTCGGCTTCATCTTCGGTATGAGATCCAATCTCGCCTCTCGCTCTCCAGATGTGCCCCGCTCCTTGTCCTCGCTGGCGCTTCGCCTCCCTGGATGCCTGCGCTCCATGCTTCGCCCGCGTAGTGCTCGTAGACGTGCGATGTCCAGATTCGGTTAGGGTCGTGGGCAGTGGCCAGTGGAAATCTTGGGCCTGTGAGAATTTTGTCTACTGCGAACTGCAAAATCAGTTACCTTTTTTTGTCTCGATGAGGGGAATCGCCGTCGGTGGAGTTCCTCGAGCATCCGTGGGTTGGCACATCATGACTAGAACAAAATAAATTTGTCCTGTGCTCAACTTGAATGAATTACAGCTACTGATGCTTAGGGTGACTTGCTGGAATGAATATGTCTAGGAGAAGGGAGCTAGAGTGAGCTTACATCCTGCCAAACAATATGTTGAGAAGAAAAGAGTAGTGGTTCATCTAAACATATTAGTAAAACAAAAAGCAGGTAGGTTACCCCGAAGTTTTACTCAACCTTGTTCTTTATTGTGCAGCCACCACGTTGACAAGCTGGCATCTCCTGGTGACATTCTGTTCGCTTCATGTGGCATTATGCATGAAGCTCTTTGAGCACAAACCTTTTGACGCAAGGACCGTCATGGGGTTCGGAGTGCTCAACGGCATCTCGATTGGGCTTCTCAATCTGAGTCTGGGTTTCAACTCTGTTGGTTTCTATCAGGTAAGCGTTGTCCCTTGCTTCCACTGTGCCAGAACTTTTCAAGATTTCATAGTCGATTCAGTTCCTTATCTAGAATGGCAATAGTTGCTTTGGATGGGACGTTGGGTGTGCATAAAATTAGTGTGACTTTAACGCATGCAGTAGTGTCCCTACTATATTCGCATGGCAAACGACATCTTAGGAGAAGGGTTTCAGTTAAGTTATTACATGTCGCGTGAGTGCGTTGTCCGACCTTACACTGCAACAAGCTCATGCTAAAAATGCTCTTTATTTCCAGATGACAAAGCTGGCCATTATTCCCTGCACTGTTATATTGGAGACTCTTTTCTTCAGGAAGAAGTTCAGGTTGGTATTTTGATACACCATGTCCACTGTTATATTGGAGTACTAATTATCATCTGACTGATTTTCTATCTTTACTGTGCAGTCGTTACATCCAGCTGTCCCTTAGTGTGCTCCTTTTTGGTGTTGGAGTTGCAACTGTGACTGATCTGCAGCTCAATGCTATGGGATCTGTGCTGTCTCTACTGGCCATCGTCACAACCTGTATTGCTCAAATTGTATCCTTTCGACAATAGTTGTTTTCTTCTACCGTAAAACTTTCTGTGCTTGCCAAATCATCTGCATATATTAAATGTTGCATGTAACTAGCTGCACATCATGTAGTTTGTCAGTATTAGCTAATGAAATAATGAATAGAAGTGACTCCCTACAGCTACTTTGTTTTCTTGACAGCCACTTTGTTTCTACTTTCCTTCTGAACTTACAATAGGTACTGTAGATTTTCTATCCTACTCGGAATATACCTCTTGGTTACAATGCTGAAAAAACTTCACGATTGAGTATTATGTTTGCTTTATGGTGTGCGATTTGAGTCCTTAACCAGCCATCAGATGACCAATACAATTCAAAAGAAGTTCAAAGTATCTTCAACTCAGCTGCTGTACCAATCATGCCCATACCAAGCATTGACCCTGTTCATTGTTGGTCCATTCCTCGATGGATTTCTGACTAACAAAAATGTCTTTGCTTTTGCATACACACCTCAAGTTCTGGTAAGTATTGAACTAGGCTGTGAAAGCTTACCTTGATTTTTGACACGGCTTCATGTGATTCATAGTTTGTTCTTATCATTTCTGCAGTTCTTCATCGTGCTGTCGTGTCTGATATCAGTCTCGGTGAACTTCAGCACTTTCCTTGTGATTGGGAAGACATCTCCCGTAACTTACCAAGTCCTTGGCCATCTAAAGACATGCTTGGTTCTTGCCTTCGGCTATGTCTTGCTGCACGATCCGTTTAGCTGGAGAAATATACTTGGAATCCTGATTGCAGTGGTTGGGATGGGACTATATTCATACTTCTGCACCCGTGAAGCTCCAAAGCCCACTGAAGCCTCTCCACAAGTCACTCAGGTACATTCCCTGGGTATTTTCATTGTGCTTTGAGCTCTTGCTATTTTCTGTATTTTGGAATCCTGATCTGCTGAGCGACGTGATTAAGGAGTAAGCATAATTCACCTAGCATGAGTTTCACTGGGTAGTCCACTTTATAAGCCCTATCAATTATTTTTGATGTGCTTCATATGTAGCTGGATGGTGGTTCTCAGCCCCTCTTACCTCGGTTACTGCTACAATTTTCTTGTTATTTACCTCGCATGTCATCTGCATGGCAGGTGAAGGAAGGCGAATCAGACCCTTTGATCGCAGACTCCTTGAACGCCGCCGAGAATGGAGCTGCTGCAACCACCGACGAGCCTCTGAAGGTCCCCATGTGGAGCTCCAAGTACGCGCGGGCATGAACGCTGCTGCTCCGACCTCTGAAGGTGCCCATGTGGAGCTCCAAGCGCTCGAGGGCATGAACGCCGCTTCGGACCTTGGTTCATGGTATTATATACATAATTATTCAGTTTAGTAGGCAGATAGTAGGGCTGGAAGGAAGCCAGGCCAGCCCTGAGTGTAATGAACGTTCCTTGTTCCATTTTTGGGCCTTTTTTCTTTCCCCCCCCTTTTTTGCTTCTGTTTTGGCTTACCATGCCTGTGGTGCTGTTGTAAAAGTGAATCTCACCCCAAATGACTCCAAATGGCAGATCTACCTTTGTTGAAGCTAAGATACAAAATTTCAATTGCTGGGAAGGGGATCTCTTGTAGTATTATTTTTCGCATGTTCAGCTTCGGATCCGCGGTTGTAACTTTGGTCGCAAGACATAAATATCAACACGTAGTTTACATTCTTTTTTTGTACAAGTGTTCAGTGAATGGTCTGTGGTGATCTTTTGAGCTTTCAGTTTGTGATATAAGATGCATTTCTCTCTCTCTCTTGGGTCCCATATGCCAGTTGCTAAAGACAAGACTTCTTTAGGCTAGTCATTGTTGAAGAAATGTCATGCCATCTTTTGTATCAAATTGATACGCACAAACTTTGCGAGCCAATTTTGTTCGATCATGATGCCTGACATAAAATAATAAAATTGATTATGCTTCTTATCCTACGATAATAGATGGTGGGAAGCTTTCTTTCTCATTATCTAAAACAAAACAAATATGTTCTTTTCAAGAGAATCCAAGACAAATGTTAACTATGCTACTGACATCTTGTTTCTTTTCTCTCACAAAACCGAAACGTAAGTTTTTTTGAGGGGTAACAAAAATGTTAGTGTTTTTTTTTTGAGGGGGTAACCGAAATGTTAGTTTTTTTTAGGGGGTAACAGAAATGTTAGTAGTAAAAAGAACTTGTACATGAACCAGATGGGCCTCTGGGCCTTGTTGGCATGTTGCATTTCCTCCATTTCGCTCGCAGTCCTGATGCAGGCTCATCACTTGTACCACGGCAAAATTGGGCCTGGGTCGGCCCAGTACACGCACCCAGCCCACAGAAAATGGCGGGAACGGAGGGAGAAACGGCGGGAAGCACCGCCGCCAGTGGCGCGAAACCCTGACAACTTATAACCCCTCCCGCCTCCCTCCCCGCCGCACCACCTCCCCGCCATTGCTCCTAGTCTCCCGGTCTCCCAACTCCCCAAGAAGAGCGAGCGAGATCCACCGCCGGAGAAAGGCAGAGAGGATGGTGGGCCCGCAGTACGACCTCGTCGGCAACCCCCTGGGCGCGGTGCGCGCCACCTTCGAGAGGGCGGCGGCGGCGGAGTCCGGGGGCCGCGACCCGGTGGCGGCGTTCCGGTCCAAGGACTGGGGCGCCAGCGAGGTGTTCCGCTCCTTCCTCTTCGAGCAGGGCGGCCTCGACAAGGTATCGACCCCTCGTCGTCTCTGTTCTTGGCTTTATTTCCCTGTCGTGTGCACGAGATTAGGTTATCCACTCGCGATCTGGTTGGCGTCTGCCAGTTTCCCATGTATCAGGCTATCATGTTACAGATTAATCGGCCTCATCCTAGATAAATAAATCATCAAAATTTGATAATCTTATGTACACAGTCCGTGCTCCGCACTGTAAAAAGGGGGTAATGATTGGTATCAAAATGAATAGAAGGAGTAGAAGAATGCTCGAGAGCAAATGCGTTTGCGGATTTATGGTGGGGGAAAGGGATTTATTTTTGTATGTATTAGTAGACCCTACTGCACTGTTAGCAGATTTCAAAATTGTCTTTCACCAGGTGAAATGGGATTTCTTACACTGTGTGTTGCCCTTTCCAGGTTCCATTGTTGGATGCATCGAATCTCGGATTGATCAAACCCAACACCCTCGTCCGGTTCCGGGGGATGGTTCAGGACATGCTCGGGAACGAGTTCTATGCCGGGGCTTTCAAGGTACCCACATGACTCTGCTGACATTCTGCCGTCAAGCTTTGGCCACTGCTTCTTTTGCTTACCTGTATAAAACATTGTTTGTGAAGGATGGGTCTACCTGGAGGACGAACAAGTTCACAGATTTCTCACCGTTCGCGATGCCGCACCCGTGTGACTCGCATCTCTGGGAGCGCCATCTCTTCCATTGTGTGCCTGTATGTTACTACTTCCCTGCGCACTTGTTTTCATTTTATCAATTTTAGAGTTCATTGTGTGATTGGCTGGTGGAATCCATCTTGACTGTGTGATTGGCTTCTTTCAGGTGCCTGGGCAGAATTCGTGGACACTGGACTCTTCCCCTGGGCCTGACTTGCGCCAAATGGCAAACTGCTTGTCACCTGAACAAAGGGAGAAAAGGAAGAGGGATGGAGATGATGATGCCATGGATGTAAGCTCTTGTCATGTTGTTACAGTAATGCATTCTATTAACAATTTCTGTGTCCAGTAACTACCATTGGCACTAATGCATTGCTTGCTACAGGTTTTGGAAAATGGAAATGGCGAGAGTTCTTCATGCAGCAAGAAACCAGTAAGAACCGAACTTAGTTTTCTACAAGCAACTTCATGCTTGAGCTTTGTCATTTCCCCATATGATAATTTACCGTGTATCTGTTTCTGGTTTGAAGTTCATCTAGCATTTGATGGCCTAAATTACTTGTCTGGATATAGATTAGCATAATCATAAAATAGAATAAGGAACCATATCAATTGAATAGTAACATGTTTTAGTTAATTATGCTCCATTTCATGCTAATCTGAAGTCATATAGAATGAAGGGTTTGGTTATCTGACATAAAGTGCATTTGTTTTTCTCAGAAGGAAGATGACGTCCAGATCCCATCTAGTTCAGCAGAAATGCCAGCAAGTGAAAACGTGCCACAGATGAATGGGAACGATAATCATATTCCTGGAAGCTCCTTTTCATGTCTAGTGAAGGTGGGGCACCTGAACTTTTTTGTATGAAATGTACATTAGCTAATTTATTTGCCGTGCTTCCTGTTCTCGCAAGTCCTATTGCTTACAGACTTTCATGCACTGCAGATCTATGATATGCCTGAAAGTCAAGTGAAACTAAACGATGTTGCTGAGTTCATAGGGGTATACACATTTGACCCAGAACTTGCTGCTCCCAATGATAATTCGGATGATATAATGTTTGATCTCATAGAAGATGTAACAGCTCAGTTGCCTCCCAGCAAGGTATGCCTATTATAGGGTGCATAGTGCTTGATTTCATGCGTGACACAGAAACTTGAATTTCTATGCATATTTTAATATTTGCCCTGACCTCTAAAACTGTTTGCACAGGTGCCCCGTCTTCACTGTTTGGTGTGGCGAAAATTATCATCTGTTGATTTTCTAGCAAAATGTCCTGCTGTTGAGGTGAATTTATAACTTTGAACTCAGAAATGGACTTGCTGGTTTTACCATGTAATTCATTTCCTTGTGCTAATATACACATCTCTTGACCATTGCTTTATTGACATATTTTTGTTTTGATTATGCAGCCTTCACCAAGTCTCCTAAAAGGCATCCGGCAATCTTTGCTCTCACATCTCACTCTGGTATTAGGGAAAGATGACCTGGCAGCTAACTGTTTACTGCTGCATCTTCTATCCAGAGTATGTCTTATCACTGCACATTGCTTTCTTTTCATGCTTTTTGCCAGATATTTTGTATGTTGGTTTAATGATTTCATTGCCTTTTCAATATCTCTACAGCTACGAACTAGGGTGGATGTGGTCACTGTTGGCAGGCTCTCCTTGAATTTCACTGGATTTAACAGAGAAAGTGTTTCCATTTTTGGAAAACAGCTAAATGCTTTGATCCAGGGACTAATGCCGTATTCACAAGCTATTCCTCTGTCAATTGAGTATCTCAACACAGCCACACTTCAACCTAGAAAGGACAACAAGTCAGGAAGGTAAGTCCTGTTCAGTTTCCCTTTGTTTGTCCAATCAAATTCCATAAGTATGTTAATAACTCCTTGCCTTTATTGGGAGCTAACCTATAAACTGCTCTTCATAAAATTTGGTGTAGGTTGGTTACAGGAGTTCTGCAGCTACCTCAAGGCTCTCACTTGACATTTGATGAAACTCTCTTGCAATCTGGATCTTTGGCATCTAAAGGTGTTGAGAATACGGTGCTGCTTAAGAACTTGATGGAGTCACAGATGGTAATAATTCTCTCTGAATTTGTCTTTAAGACATCATACATATAAGAATGTATTGCATTATATTTCTTTAAGATTCTATGCTCATCCCATTAGAGTGGTGTGTAAGTCTTTTGTCAGCATACATATCAGTATCAACCATTTTAGGTCAGTGACTACATGATCCAACAGTGAATGAAAATTTGAATCAAAATTCACAAGCACTTAGGTGTAACCAACTGTGCACATCTAAAGTTAATTAGTGATGGCATGATACTTCAAGCATGAACCTCCAAATTATCATTGCTGGGTAATTTTTCATTTACAATTTTTGTCTGTTGTACTTACAGGTTGAGTATGATTTTGAGTACTACAAGCTGGAGATGGCGACCGATGTGCAGCTACTTACTCTTTCTGAGGGAAAATCAAACATCCTGCCTTCAGACTTGGTAGTGCCTTTTCGTCCATCCACTGTTTCTGCGGTGAATGCAACTTCTGAGGAGCTTGAGAGCTGGAGGTGGTACTTGGCCACAGTGAGGTCTCTCCCTCAGTCTTCTGAACCTGAGATTTACCAGGTAACTATCCCTCACTCCACTTCTTATTTAGCAGATTCAGAATTTCGGATTATGTTTAAACATGTACTGAGTTTGCTCAATGTTTGCATCTTAACTGTAGACGATCCAAGATGAAATGGTCAGTGCCATGCGCAACGACAGGAGCTTGGGTTGCACTGAACTTAGCAGGTAATCTTGGGCGTCTAACATGTTGCGTTTGCGATAACATGGTAGTTTATGAACCTCCATCTGACTAACTTTTTTTGCGCTGATGTGCAGATGGCTGACAATGGCTCAGATAACAGCCTCAAGCTTTGGTGAGAAGAGCCTTTCCCTGGAGCACTGGCAGATGGTGAAGGAGCTTGAGAGGCTTAGAAAGGAGAGGATGCAATGAGAAGACAGTGTCATAAGCCCATGGATGTGTGAAACTCTAGTTGTAGTAATGGCTTGCTGTGATGTGTATATTTCCTTCTACTAGGGTCTAAATCATCAAGACTTGAATCTGCACCATTGTTTGTGATCCTTCCTGTGAGTGTCATTTGACAACTCAATTATCAAGTTAAGCCTGTGTTTTTGTGAAATGTGCTCTGGTAGCTACATTCTGTCTGGCCTTGAATGGACAACTAAATCTAACATTCGTAGCATCTTGTCGGAGTAAGTGACCACGGGTAGCCTAGCCGGCTCCCCCTGGCCTTTTTGAAAAATATGGGACGATCCGGCTCTTGAGAGTCCAAGACATGGGGCCGCCTTCCCCTAGCCGGCTGTCTTCCAGGCCGGCTATCGGAAGGCGGCCCGACTACAGCCCTCATGAAGAAAGCCCGCTGCGAGAAGGCCGACTCCAAGGAGCCGGCTCCCATAAAGCGGTCGAGGTCGTACCCTCGAAGTCTGCACCCACATAACGGCGATGTGACGAGGCGTGGCTACAGTAAGGCTGGCCACCCTTGAATCCCGGAGCACGCCTGGCACAGTGCGCCGTACGGGTGGCCATGACCCGTCCGGCGCAGCACTGTTGCCACGTTGACCCTGATGTCATCCATGACGGGCTGCCAGTATGGCCCACGGGCGGTGGGCCCCTTCGGGCAGAGAGACACCCGAAGGCGGCCAGACCTCCCCCAGTCGGCCTGGAGACTACGCCAACACAACAGGCGGCGGTCGACTCCAGCATTTCACCGCCCAGCCCGCCCGCCCTGGTCGCAGTAGCCGTTCTGGCAATAGAAGAAGTCGCAGCTCCGTCATGTGCTCAATCCATCCTCAACTTCCTAATAAACCAAGATCTGTCGGCTGACAAAGTAGAGGCAAGACAAGTCCAACGCCGAGCCGGAGCATACACAATCGTCAACAGAGAACTCGTCAAGCGCAGTGTCACTGGAGTCCTCCAGCGATGCGTTGAGCAAGAGAAGGGCATTGCAATCCTCAGAGACATCCACCAAGGAGAATGCGGCCACTATGCGGCCTCAAGATCACTCGTCGCCAAAGCCTTCCGCCATGGTTTCTTTTGGCCGACTGCTTTGGACGACGCCAAGGAGTTAGTTAAACATTGTAAAGGGTGCCAACTCTTCAGCTCCAAGCAACACACGCCGGCTTCAGCACTCAAGACCATTCCCCTCACTTGGCCCTTCGCCGTTTGGGGACTGGACATGGTGGGCCCATTCAAGGCGGCGCGCGCGCGGCATGACACATCTGCTTGTCGCCGTGGACAAATTCACCAAATGGATTGAGGCAAAGCCGATCAAGAAGCTGAATGGGCCGACTGGCGTGACATTTATCACAGATATAACAACTCGGTACGGCGTACCACACAGCATCATCACCGACAATGGCATGAATTTCGCCAAGGGAGCCTTGGCACGTTTCTGCGCGACGCAAGGCATCCAGTTGGACCTAGCGTCCGTCGCCCACCCGCAGTCAAACGGCCAGGTCAAGCGAGCCAACGGCCTCATTCTTTCCGGCATCAAGCCCCGACTGATCGTAACATTGGAGCGTTCAGCCGGCTGTTGGCTCGATGAGCTGCCGACTGTCCTATGGAGTCTGCGCACTACACCAAACAAGTCAACCGGCTTCACTCCTTTCTTCCTCGTATATGGTGCCGAGGCGGTCATCCCAACTGACACCGAGTTCGACTCGCCTCGGGTAACCATGTACACGGAAGTCGAGGCCAAGGAAGCACGAGAAGACGGCGTCGACCTGCTGGAAGAAGGCCGGCTGTTAGCCCTCAGCCGGTCCGCCATCTATCAGCAGGGCCTGCGCCGCTACCACAGCCGGAAGGTCAAGCCAAGATCCTTCCAAGAGGGCGATCTTGTGCTCCGGCTGATCCAGCGAACAGCCGGCCAGCACAAGCTCTCGGCCCCTTGGGAGGGCCCCTTCGTCATCAGCAGAGCGTTAGGCAACGACTCCTACTACCTGATCGACGCGCAGAAGCCGAAGGCACGAAAGAGAGACGACTCCGGCAAGGAGTCGGAACGACCATGGAACGCCAACCTTCTCCGAAGGTTTTACAGCTGAAATGCAGTATGTATCACGCTAACTTTTGTACTAAGTACGAGACAATAGGCCCCCCGAGGAGAGCTCGGGGCTGCCATCTTTTATCTATGAATGAAGAGTATCATGCTTATGACCTTGTCATTACATTTATTTGTTCCGTCCGGCACCGGGTTCGACTAGTCGGCCCGGGGACTGGCCGACTGGAGTTATATTAGAAGTCCTACCCGCGGTCAGACAAGTAGTGTGCCGGCACCCAAGCCTTCTCTTGCCAAAAGTCGCAGTTCGAAGAACCGGCTGTCCGGCTGGCAAGAGTTAAAGGCAGGAAAGGACGCCCACATGAAAAACGGCTAGGGACTAATGGACTAATATAACAAAAGCCGGTTTCTCTCCCACCACCGACCGACTACCAGAGTAGCCGGCCGGCCGGCTTCCATTCACTCCACTTCAATCCAAGAAAGCTCGAGTACTTGCCTCCCCAAAAGGGGAAGGCGGCAAAGGAAACAGCCTAAGGATAAAAAGCATACGTGAATGGAAACCAAACATGCACAAGTTAATATTTACATAAAAGACCTTCAAAAGGCCAGCATTCAACATAGTTTGGATACACCCCCAGTGGGTGGAACTGCGGAAGCTTAATAAAATTGTTCAGAAGGCAACAAGCAGGAAAAAACAAGGACGGCAGATTAAGCCGGCGGAGCGACTGACGAGCCGGGCAGGTCGGCGGAGACGGCAGTGCCGGCTGGAGGAGTGGCCGGCTGGCGAACCTCGGCATGATCACCGCCTCCTGCAGAAGGCGCGCTTGCGCGCGCCTCGTTGCTGGAGGCACGGTCAGGCTGAGGCTGGCTGGCTGTTCCACCGGCCGGCTCGACGTCTTCGCTTTCCTCTCCTTCGTCGTCTTTGCCTTCGTCGCTGGAGGCGACCTCTTCTGCCGAGTCTTCACCCGCCGCCGGGTCCAGCCCGAACCACTCCTCCGGCTGGGCAACGCCGTCATCATTAATCTCGGGAGCGAAGACGCTGATGTCAGTACACTCGGCGATTGTCGATGCGCGCTGAGCGATAGCCGGCCGCACCTCCGCTAGCTCTTCGTCGGCCTCCAGCCGCCAGGTGCGCAGCTGGTCCAGGTTCAGCCCCGGATACCAAGCTCGGACGAACTCCAGCGCCCGCCCAGCTCCAAGCCGGGCCGCCGGCGCCTTCCAGGCCTCGAAGCGGCCAACCGCAACCTCCAGCCAGTCGGCAGTCCGACTCGGGGTGCGGGGAATCGTCTCGCTTGGCCAGAGGGCGGCCAACACCTGCGCTCCGGCGCGCTGGAGGCGGCAGAGCATACGATGAGCCGGCTGCAGCCGCGCTTGGACCGCCAAGAGTTGCTCTTTGAGCGACCGACTCGCGTCCGACGTGACTTCAGCCCCCGCCTGCCGGCGCGCTTCGCGATGGGCCTCGATGGTTTGGGCGGCAAAGACGGAGTAGCCAGGAAAGTAGTCTGCACAGAGAATAAAAAGCAGCTCAAGTCAGAACACAAGTCAGGCGGCAAGAGGCAGGCAATGAGCGAGGAAAGCGGCTTACCATCGATCAAATCCTCAATACGGCCGAAGCCTTCATTCAGCGCTTTCCTGGTCTCAGCCCAGCCCGCCGCTTCAGTCTCGAACTCGGCCTTCAGGGCGGCTTCGTTATCCTGCGCCTTCTTCAGAGCCGCCTTGTGGCTCTCCTCCTGGTCAGCCAACTTCTTGGCCAGGCGGTCACGCTCCAGGACCAAGGCGTCGTACTCGGTTTCCTTGGCGCGAAGGGCGGCCTGCGCCTCGCTAAGCTGTCCCCTTAAGTCGGCATTGGCTTCTGCGAGCACGAAAGACAAAAGAAAAACCAGTAAGGTGAAGTCGTCAGGAAAGATCCGACCCGACTGCTCAGCAGTCGGCCCGAATCTCGGGGACTACACCCAGTGGGTGCGCTGACGCGCCCCCACAGGAGATGAACGAAACCAAGTACGTACTCCGGCTGCTGATCAGGTCTTCGGTTCTCCGACCCAGCTCCTGAGCCTGGGAGTTGAAGGCGGCAGCGCGGAGGTTATGATACTCCTGGAAGATTAGACAGGAGGCGAGAATAAGGTAGTCGTCAAGGAAGATCTGACCCGACTGCTCAGCAGTCGGCCCGAATCTCGGGGAGTACACCCAGTGGGTGCGCTGACGCGCCCCCACGGAAGAAATCAAGAGAACAAAACAACAAAAGATAGAAGACTCACCCGGATGACGGCCCGTGTCACAAGGAACTCCTGGGTGTATTGCTGCAGTGAGGCGGCTTGGGCCTGAAGCCGGTTCCGAATCTCTTGGGCCGCCACATTCAGCTCGCCCGTCCCGCCGCTGGGAGTCCACTCGGACGTGCCGGTGCTGGCCGCCTCCAAGGCTTTCGCCGTCTGGCTGGCACCCGTAGCTCGGTGCGGCTCCGGCGCAGCGGTGCCTCCCCCTGCGCGCCGGCGCATTGCTGGCTGCACCTCGAGGCCGGCTCCTGCTTCCGGCTCACCCCCGGCCGGCTGCTCTGGTGCCGCAGCCGACTGGCCGCCTTGGCCCGCTCCGGTTGGCGCTGCCGGCGGCGCCCCCTCCACGAAGATCACGGAGTCCTCCCTCCGCTCCATCACCGGCGGTTCTTGGTCGACCTCCTCCAGCGGAGGCACAAGAATGTTGGGGGCCACGGCGCGGAGGGGAATGGCTAGCAGCGGAGGCTGGTTGTGCGAAGCCTCCGCCTCCGTCTCCGCAGCTGCCGCCTCCGCTCGGGCCTTGGCTGCTGCATCGGCCTGCTCCTTCGTCGCCTGGGCGGCCCTTCGCTCCGCCGCCTCCCGCTCCTCCCGCACCTCTCGTGCGTTCCGCTCCGTGGCTCCCTGAGGTCGGCGCGGGGATCCACGCGGCGGGAGCCTGAAGACCCTCCAGTCGGCCCGACTACGGAGCCGCCCGGACCCCACTCAAGGGAAAGCGGCGCCCTGTCCGGCAAACAAAGAAAGGTTTAGAAGAGTTTTCAGTCGAAAAGAACAACAAAAAATATGTATCCAAGCATTCGACGACTTATGCTGAGATCGCCTGCGGCTGCTTCACCGCCTTGCGGAAGCGGCCCGCCTTCGCGGCCGCCTCATCTCGCTTGGTCGCCGCTGTGGAAGCCTTGGACTTCTTCGGCCGGCTGCCGAAGAGGATCGACACGGCCCGACGCTTCTGGGCGCCGCCGCCAGCAGCCGGCGCGGCAGACGAGCTCGCGCCTTGATGATCAGGCGCCGGCTGGCGGCGCGGAGCGACTTCGACCTCGGCATCATCCGGCCAGTCCTCGAAGCCGGCCGTGAGCCCCGCGCCTCCGGCCTCGTCGCTTTCCCCCACGATGGCGTCTTCCATGGCGGCCGCTCCCAAGTCCAGGTCGTCGGCGTCATCCACCGTGCGGTCAAGGACGAGCTGGCGCTCTATCCCTGCGGCCCCGGTCGTCGGCGGAAGGAGAGGGTTCTGCTAGGGGCAAACCGACTGATCAGAGGCCGGCTATCATGAGGCCGGCTACCAAAGGAAGAAAAGAAGAAAGAACTTACGACGGACGGAGGGTTGGCGCGAGAGTACGGCCCCTTGCCGTACCGCCAATCCTCGGCGAGCTTGCAGTTGGAGATATAGTTCACCATGTAGGAGACCTCCGCATGAGGCATCTCCCTCGTGCTCATCCGGCTTGGGTCGAAGCGGCCGCTCATCTGACAAACCATGTGAGGCCGGCTTTGGAGGGGAAGAACCCGGCGCTCCACGAAGGCGGCCACCAAGTCGGCTCCGGTCAGGCCCTCCGACTGGATCATCACCCGAAGCCGGGAGACGGCTGCGTTCCCGGCCTGAGACAACGACCTGGCCCGGTAGCTCCACGAAGGTCGCCTCCCAGCCGGCGGGCCGGCTTCATAAGCCGGCAGGTTGACGTAGTCGCCTTGCTGCGCGACATTCTTCACGTAAAAGTATGACTTCTGCCAGAGCTTCACCGACTGGATCAGCGGGATGGGCGGGAACGGGTTGTTCTCGCTCGCCCGCCTCATGGCAATAAAGGCTCCGCAAGGGGCGGGCACGCCCGCGACGACGGTGCCGAGCTTGCTTTGGAAGAATTCCGCCCAGAGCTCGAGCGTGGGGAGGACCCCAAGGAAGCCTTCGCACAGCGTGACGAATGCCGACAGCAGCATCACCGCGTTGGGCGTGAGGTGATGCGGCTGGAGGTTGTAGAATTCGAGGAAGGCTCGGAGGAACACGCTCGCCGGAAGGCCAAAGCCGCGCAGGCAGTGCGAGCAGAAAATCACCCGCTCGCCCTCCTCCGGTGCCGGCGAAATCTCCTTCTCCGGCGCTAGACGAACCCGAACGAAGTCCTCGCCGGGCAGGCGTCGCGTCTGGCGGAGGAACTTGATGTGGTCCTCATGGACGTTGGAGCCATCCCACGAGCTTGACAGCGCCATGGGGCAGCGCGGCGAGAAGCAAGACGATGCGGCGACGGAACGGCGCGGCAAAGAGTTACTGCGGCGGCGGGAAGGAGAAGAAGGAAGACGAGAGGGGGTGGAGCGAGGGAGAGCGTGCGAGCCTCTGCCGCTCCCCCTCCTCCCCCTACTTATAGACCGCGCGGCGGAGCCGAGGAGGCGTGGCGTGGGGGAACGTGGGGATCAACTGTGCCCACTCCCCCACGTCCCGTGATTATTACGCCCTAATGGCGTAATAAAATCATTGCGGGAAGGCGAGCGGTCCGCATGGGCCGTGGAAGATCCACGCTCGGGCCGAGGCCTAGTAGTGGCGGGCCCGGGCCTGCGGCGGCGTCCTGTCGCGCGCGTGCACTGGCAGGGTTTCCTTGCCACGTGGCCCGCGGGATGGCCTACGGACAGCTCGCAGGTCGACCGCGTTCCCGCCTACGAGAAACGGGGCTCTCCGAAGTCGGCGCGCACAAGCAAAGCCGGCCCCTCAGGATAGGAAGCTGACCAAGCTTCTCGTCCCTTTATCAGCCTCGAAGCTCGCTCAGCTTCGGGGACTACTGTCGGAGTAAGTGACCACGGGTAGCCTAGCCGGCTCCCCCTGGCCTTTCTGAAAAAATTACGGGCCGATCCGGCTCTCGAGAGTCCAAGACATGGGGTCGCCTTCCCCTGGCCGGCTGTCTCCCAGGCCGGCTATTGGAAGGCGGCCCGACTACAGCCCTCATGAAGAAAGCCGGCTGCGAGAAGGCCGACTCCAAGGAGCCGGCTCCCATAAAGCGATCGAGGTCGTACCCTCGAAGTCTGCACCCACATAACGGCGATGTGACGGGGCGTGGCTACAGTAAGGCTGGCCACCCCCGAATCCCGGAGCACGCCTGGCACAGTGCGCCGTACGGGTGGGCATGACCCGTCCGACGCAGCACTGTTGCCACGTTGACCCTAATGTCATCCACGACGGGCTGCCAGTACGGCCCACGGGCGGTGGGCCCCTTCGGGCAGAGAGACACCCGAAGGCGGCCATACCTCCCCCAGTCGGCCCAAGATAGAGCCGGCTCCCCACAGCCGGCTTGCCACCTCCCTCGAAGAAGACGCCCCATTAAGGAGACAAGACGCGGAGGGGCTACAGTGATCGCCCGCCGGACGGCAGCACTGTAGCCACGCTTACCTCGGCGAAGCCCTCATCACCAAGATTGAGCAACAGTAACCAGCCACCGACAAGGCCCTGGACAGTGGGGCCTGCCTGTCGACCCAGGAGCCAGCAGCCGGCGGGACCCACCAGTCGGCGGGCCCCAACAGTCGGCGCGGAAGCCGGCGAGTATAGACACAGACAGCTCGGCCCCGTGCCCAGCCGGATTACCATTGTACCCCCGGGGGGTAGGCCTATATAAACCCCCCGGGGCATCCATGCAAGGGGGATGAATCTCTGCTAGTCTCAAACACCACATAGGGAGGAGAAGAGAGCAAGCCGTGCCCTTCTTCCTCCTCTCGCCAAACAGCTCAAGGAGCACCGTGTAGCTACTTGTTCATCTAGTGACCATGCGGAGACCCCACAGAGCAGCAGTAGGGGTGTTATCTCCACGGAGAGCCCCGAAGCTGGATAAGATTCGCCGGCGTGCATGTCTTCGCCTCATCCCGTTTCCAGGCACCGGCGATGTTTTACTGGCTCCCACAATGATAAGCCACCCGTTGGCACATGTCGCACCTACCACCCCCACGACGCGCTACATGGCGTCACCAACGCCTGCGCAGCGAGCAGCCTCGCTGATCTCCTCGACAAGGCCCTCATCTCCGACGAGCTCGCCTCCGACGCGGGCACCGACCACCTCGTCAACCTCCTCGGCCGGCTCCACGTCTCTGGCGAGCCTGCTGTGGACTTGGAGTCGGTTGGCTCCACCGATCCGATGCCTGTCGACTCCGACACGGCCTCATTCAACATCTTCCCCACGAACATCACGATCTACAACGACCCGCTTCCCCGAGCCGATGGCTGCGACGCTGTCACCATCGAGGTGATGGTCACCGGCCACGACGGCGCCGCTGACGAGAGCGCCCACGACGCCCCGCACGCGGCGGTCCACGACTTGTCCATCCCCCTCCCGACCGACGCCGACGCTGAAGCACTGGAGGCTCGCCGCCTCGCCCTCCTCGCGGAGGGCCGGAAGTTGGTTTCCATGAGATGCCTCGCTGAGGCCCACCGACGCGAGGCCGATCGCGCCGCCTTTGGCACGCCGCCCCCAGGCGGGCCTAGCCGAGCCGGCGTTGTCAGACAGCACGGCGCTGTCGTTGCCGACACGTTAGGAGTCGACCGCCCAGTCTACGCCACTCCACTCGAAAACCTGCGCGCCGCCCAGGCGGCCGTAGACGAGCTAGACGGACTGGGGGCCGAGGAACTCCCCCACATGACCCGACGCATCCAGCAGCTGATCGATGCAGCCGCGCAGCGGCACGAAGCCGACGCCCGCGCGGAAAGCCCTCCCCCGGGCCAAGATCACGGCGCGACATCCCGGACGCCGGCTGCGGGTAGAGACCGCGCGCGGCGCGAGAAAGAGCCAGCTGCCAGCCGATGCCAAACCCGGATCTCCATCGAGCGAGACGCAGAAGGCCACCCTTGGGCCGTGGAGTGGTGGGGCAACCCCCCTCCGCCCCGGCCCCATGGAGAGAGATATCCCACCCCGCCGCCTGTTGCGCATCCGACTCTCAGCGGCCGGCTAGGTCGCCACGAAGGAGTCGGCGAGAACGACGCCCGCCATCGGATCGACCGCCTGGCGCGATCCCTGGCGCTGGAAGAAGAAGATGATGTCGGTCCGCCTTGCTTCGGCCCCCGCATCCGCGACGATCCCTTCCCCAAAGGGTTCTCGCTCCCAAGAGACACGCCCAAGTACAACGGCTCCGTGAAGCCGGAAGATTGGTTGATCGACTACTCCACGGCGGTTAGCATAGCCAACGGCAACTGGCGCGTTGCCGTGAAGTACGTGCCCCTCATGCTGCAAGGCACGTCGCGGACCTGGCTCAACAGCCTCAAACCACACAACATCAACAGCTGGCTAGATTTCACAGAAGCTTTCGTCCGCAACTTCACCAGCACCTACAAGCGGGCTCCCAAGCCCAGACAGCTCTCCTTGTGTGTACAAGGCCCCGCCGAGTCCACTCGCGACTACCTCACGCGTTGGGCCAAGCTCCGCAACTCTTGCGAAGGGGTGCACGAGGTGCAAGCCATAGAATACTTCACCGCCGGGTGCCGAGAAGGCACCCTCCTCAAGCACAAGCTTCTCTACGACGAGCCGACTACCCTCGACGAGCTTCTGGACATAGCGGACAAGTACGCCACTGCCGACTCCTCAATGAAGACCGAGCTCCGGGTAGACGCATCCGGGAAAGTACTCAACCCGACGCCCAAGACGCCGGCTGGGGATTCCGGCCGACGCCCACACTTGAACGACCACAAGCGCAAGGGCCCCGCGCCGCCTCCTGTCAGCCGGCAGGTGGCCACAGTCGAAGACGTGCCGCCCGAAGGGCGGCCCGCGCCCAAGAAACCCAAGGGCGGCAGGCCGGCTTGGCAGCCGGCCTTTTCCTACGAGCAAACTCTCGACGCCCCGTGCAAGTTCCACAGCGGCGCGAAGCCGTCCAACCACACAACCCGGAAGTGCCACTGGCTCACCCGAATCTCTAAAGGCGAAGGGCTCGCACTGCCTCCGCCTGCCGGTCCGCCACCTCCGGCTCCACAGCCGCCGACCGCTTGGCCCGCAGTCGGAGCCGTGCATGACGAGTTCCCCGACGAGCATGCCGCCTATATCATCTTTACAAGTCAGCCCGAAGACCGGCGCAGCAAACGCCGAGAGCACCAAGAAGTCAACATGGTTGCTGCCAACCCCGCCGAGCACATGCACTGGTCAGAAAAACCTATCAGCTGGAGCCGGACCGACCACCCAGAGGTGATGCCGTCTCCCGGCTCTTATGCGTTGGTTTTGGATGCCACCCTTGCAATGGACAGACGCGCTGCCCGATTCTCCCGCGTGCTGATAGACGGCGGGAGCAGCATCAACATCCTGTACCGTGACACCATGGAGAAGCTGAATGTCAAGACGAAGCAACTCATGCCTACTCGGACTGTGTTCCACGGCATCGTACCCGGCCTGTCCTGCGCCCCCATGGCCAAGATCAAGATTGATGTACTTTTTGGGGACAAGGAGCATTTCCGCCGGGAAGCGATCTGGTTTGAAGTGGTGGACCTGGAGAGCCCTTACCATGCATTGCTTGGCCGACCTGCCTTGGCCAAGTTCATGGCAGTTCCCCACTATGCATACCTCAAGATGAAGATACCAAGCACCAAAGGCGTCATCACCGTAGCCGGCGATTACAAGAAGTCCTCCGAGTGCGCAGCAGCCAGCAGCCGGCTGGCCGAGTCCCTTGTGATTGCCGAAGAGAAGAAGATGTTGGACCGGGTCGTGGCCATGGCCGGCAAGCAGTCGGCCCTGTCCCCCGATCCCAAGGAGTATAATGCCCAAGGATCTTTCCAGCCGGCCAAGGAGACGAAGAAGATACCTCTTGACCCCGAGCACCCAGAGAGGTTTGCCGTCATCGGGGCAAACCTAAACAGCAAATAGGAAGGCGAGCTCGCCGACTTCCTCCGTGAGAATCAGGACATCTTTGCATGGTCCCCCAACGACATGCTGGGTGTTCCGAAGGAATTCGCCGAGCACAAATTACACGTCCGAGAAGACGCCAAACCAGTCAAACAACCCCTCCGCCGACTGTCGGAGGAGAAACGCAGGATTGTGGGAGAGGAGATAGCCCGGCTTCTGGCAGCCGGCTTCATTATGGAAGTTCTCTTTCCAGAGTGGCTCGCCAACCCGGTCCTCGTGCTAAAGAAGAACAACAAGTGGCACATGTGTATAGACTACACGAGCCTCAACAAGGCCTGCCCCAAAGATCCCTTTGCCCTGCCAAGGATTGACCAAGTGATAGACTCCACGGCCGGATGCGAGCTGTTGAGTTTCTTGGATGCTTACTCAGGATACCACCAGATAAAGTTAGATCCGGCTGACCGCCTGCAGACCGCCTTCATCACGCCATTCGGAGCCTTCTGCTACCTGACTATGACATTCGGCTTGAGAAATGCCGGTGCCACTTTTCAGCGTTGCACGCAGAAGTGCCTCCTCAAGCAGCTCAGCAGAAATGCTCACGTCTACGTAGATGACATTGTGGTGAAGACGGAGAAGCGCGGCAGCTTGCTGGAAGAGCTCAAGGAAACATTTGAGAACCTACACCGGTTCCAAATCAAGCTTAACCCCGAGAAATGCGTGTTCGGAGTGCCAGCCGGCCAACTCCTAGGCTTCCTGGTCTCCGAACGCGGCATCGAATGCAACCCCGTAAAGATCAAGGCCATTGAGAGAATGGCGATTCCCACTAAACTTCGAGACGTCCAGAAGTTTACCGGATGCTTGGCCTCCCTGAACCGCTTCATCAGCCGGCTCGGAGAGAAAGCTCTTCCCCTCTACCGCCTCATGAAGAAGACCAACCACTTCGAGTGGAATGACCAAGCCGATCAAGCTTTTCACGAGCTGAAGAAGATGCTGGCCACGCCGCCTGTCCTGGCGGCGCCGACTGAGAAAGAGCCCATGCTCCTCTACATTGCTGCAACCAGCCGGGTGGTCAGCACCGTCATCGTAGTCCAACGCCCAGAAGAAGGCCGAGCCCAGCCGGTCCAGAGGCCGGTGTACTATTTGAGCGAGGTACTGACCGCCTCGAAGCAGAATTACCCGCACTACCAAAAGATGTGTTATGGCGTGTACTTCGCCGCCAAGAAACTGAAGCCCTACTTCCAAGAGCATCCCATCACGGTCGTATGCACCGCCCCGCTGGCCGAGATCATAGGCAGCCCAGATGCATCCGGCCGGGTGGCGAAATGGGCCATCGAGCTGGCCCCTTACGCGATCTTCTACCAGCCTCGCACCGCCATCAAATCCCAAGCATTGGCCGACTTCCTCGTCGACTGGGCCGAGACCCAGTACCTTCCGCCAGCTCCCGACTCCACTCATTGGCGCATGCACTTCGATGGGTCCAAGATGCGCACCGGCTTGGGAGCCGACATCGTCCTCACCTCTCCCAAAGGCGACAAGCTCAGATACACGCTGCAAATCCACTTTGCCGCCTCCAACAATGTAGCCGAGTACGAGGCGCTCATACACGGGCTCCGGCTTGCCAAAGGGCTTGGCATTCGCCAGATCCTATGTTATGGCGACTCAGACTTGGTGGTCCAGCAATCATCCGGCGACTGGGACGCCAAGGACGCAAATATGGCAAGCTACCGCTTCCTCGTTCAGCAGATCAGTGGGTATTTTGAAGGATGCGAGTTCCTCCACGTACTGCGAGCCGACAACGAGCCAGCTGATGCTCTGGCTCGAATAGGCTCCACCCGGCAAGCAATACCAACTGGCGTCTCTCTACAACGCCTCCTCAAGCCGTCTATCAAGCCTTCTCTAGAGTCCGATTCCATCTTCGTGCCGCCTGAACCCGACGCGGCCGGGTCCGGCTCGAAGAGCCAAGCAGGTGACCCGGGGACTTCGATAGTCGGCCCAGGGACGTCAGCAGGCGGCTCGGGGACTTCCGTAGTTACGCCCGACCCGGGGACTGCCTCACCCGGCTCGGGGACTGCGGTAGTCGGCCCGGAGACTACACCAACACAACAGGCGGCGGCCGACTCCAGCATTTCACCGCCCAGCCCGCCCGCCCTGGTCGCAGTAGCCGTTCTGGCAATAGAAGAAGTCGCAGCTCCGTCATGGGCTCAATCCATCCTCAACTTCCTAATAAACCAAGATCTGTCGGCTGACGAAGTAGAGGCAAGACAAGTCCAACGCTGAGCCGGAGCATACACAATCGTCAACAGAGAACTCGTCAAGCGCAGTGTCACTGGAGTCCTCCAGCGATGCGTTGAGCAAGAGAAGGGCATTGCAATCCTTCAGAGACATCCACCAAGGAGAATGCGGCCACCATGCGGCCTCAAGATCACTCGTCGCCAAAGCCTTCCGCCATGGTTTCTTTTGGCCGACTGCTTTGGATGACGCCAAGGAGTTAGTTAAACATTGCAAAGGGTGCCAACTCTTCAGCTCCAAGCAACACATGCCGGCTTCAGCACTCAAGACCATTCCCCTCACTTGGCCCTTCGCCGTTTGGGGACTGGACATGGTGGGCCCATTCAAGACGGCGCGCGGCGGCATGACACATCTGCTTGTCGCTGTGGACAAATTCACCAAATGGATTGAGGCAAAGCCGATCAAGAAGCTGAATGGGCCGACTGCCGTCACATTTATCGCAGATATAACAACTCGGTACGGCGTGCCACACAGCATCATCACCGACAATGGCACAAATTGCCAAGGGAGCCTTGGCACGTTTCTGCGACGCAAGGCATCCGGTTGGATCTAGCATCCGTCGCCCACCCGCAGTCAAACGGCCAGGTCGAGCGAGCCAACGGCCTCATCCTTTCCGGCATCAAGCCCCGACTGATCGTACCACTGGAGCGTTCAGCCGGCTGTTGGCTCGATGAGCTGCCGGCTGTCCTCTGGAGTCTGCGCACTACACCAAACAAGTCAACCGGCTTCACCCCTTTCTTCCTCGTGTATGGTGCCGAGGCGGTCATCCCAACTGACATCGAGTTCGACTCGCCTCGGGTAACCATGTACACGGAAGCGGAGGCCAAGGAAGCACGAGAAGACGGCGTCGACCTGCTGGAAGAAGGCCGGCTGTTAGCCCTCAGCCGGTCCGCCATCTATCAGCAGGGCCTGCGCCGCTACCACAGCCGGAAGGTCAAGCCAAGATCCTTCCAAGAGGGCGATCTTGTGCTCCGGCTGATCCAGCGAACAGCCGGCCAGCACAAGCTCTCGGCCCCTTGGGAGGGCCCCTTCGTCATCAGCAGAGCTTAGGCAACGACTCCTACTACCTGATCGACGCGCAGAAGCCGAAGGCACGAAAGAGAGACGACTCCGGCAAGGAGTCGGAACGACCATGGAACGCCAACCTCCTCCGAAGATTTTACAGTTGAAATGCAGTATGTATCACGCTAACTTTTGTACTAAGTACGAGACAATAGGCCCCCCGAGGAGAGCTCGGGGACTGCCATCTTTTATCTATGAATGAAAAGTATCATGCTTATGACCTTGTCATTACATTCACTTTTTTCGTCCGGCACCGGGTTCGACTAGTCGGCCCGGGGACTGGCCGCCTGAGTTATATTAGAAGTCCTACCCGCGGTCAGACAAGTAGTGTGCCGGCACCCAAGCCTTCTCTTGCCAAAAGTCACAGTTCGAAGAACCGGCTGTCCGGCTGGCAAGAGTTAAAGGCAGGAAAGGACGCCCACACGAAAAACGGCTAGGGACTAACGGACTAATATAACAAAAGCCGGTTTTTCTCCCACCACCGACCGACTACCAGAGTAGCCGGCCGGCCGGCTTCCATTCACTTCACTTCAATCAGAAAGCTCGAGTACTTGCCTCCCCAAAAGGGGAAGGCGGCAAAGGAAACAGCCTAAGGATAAAAAGCATACGTGAATGGAAACCAAACATGCACACAATAATATTTACATAAAAGACCTTCAAAAGGCCAGCATTCAACATAGTTTGTATACAACCCCAGTGGGTGGAACGTTAAGCTTAATAATGTTCACCATATCTCTATCCCGTGAAATTCTCGAGCCAAAAGATGGATGCATATGCTGTGTTTCATTTTGCTAAATGATATCAATTAAATGGTGTATCAATTCCATAAATTGCATATAGCAATAAATAAATCAGCAAAATTCTTTCTAATATTTTAGATAGAAGAAACATTTCTTCTATCTAAAATATTAGAAAGAATGTACCCTTCTATCCAAATCCAATTTGCATCGATAAAATAAATCCAAATTCCAGTAGTAGATGAATAATTGCAAATTTGTGTGTGTACGAGATTAGAAATAACTTCAAAATAATGAAGAAATGCATTAACCCGCGGAAGACGACCGACCTGAGAGCCGGGCAGGTCGGTGGAGACGGCAGTGCCGGCTGGAGGAGCGGCCGGCTGGCGAACCTCGGCATGATCACTGCCTCCCGCAGAGGGCGCGCTTGCGCGCACCTCGTTGCTGGAGGCACGGTCAGGCTGAGGCTGGCTGGCTGTTCCACCGGCCGGCTCGACGTCTTCGTCTTCCTCTCCTTCGTCGTCTTCGCCTTCGTCGCTGGAGGCAATTTCTTCTGCCGAGTCTTCACCCGCCGCCGGATCCAGCCCGAACCACTCCTCCGGCTGGGCAACGCCGTCATCATTAATGTCGGGAGCGAAGACGCTGATGTCAGTACACTTGGCGATTGTCAATGCGTGCTGAGCGATAGTCGGCCGCACCTCCGCTAGCTCCTCGTCGGCCTCCAGCCGCCAGGTGCGCAGCTGGTCCAGGTTCAGCCTCGGATACCAAGCTCGGATGAACTCCAGAGCCCGCCCAGCTCCAAGCCAGGCCGCCGACGCCTTCCAGCCTCGAAGCGGCCAACCGCAACCTCCAGCCAGTCGGCAGTCCGACTCGGGGTGCGGGGAATCGTCTCGCTTGGCCAGAGGGCGGCCAACACCTGCGCTCGCCGCGCCTGGAGGCGGCGGAGCATACGATGAGCCGGCTGCAGCCGCGCTTGGACCGCCAAGAGTTGCTCTTCGAAGCGACCGACTCGCGTCCGGCGCGACTTCAGCCCCCGCCTGCCGGCGCGCTTCGCGATGGGCCTCGATGGTTTGGGCGGCGAAGACGGAGTAGCCAGGAAAGTAGTCTGCACAGAGAATAAAAAGCATCTCAAGTCAGAACACAAGTCAGGCAGCAAGGGGCAGGCAAGGAGCGAGAAAGGCGGCTTACCGTTGATTAAATCCTCAATACGGCCGAAGCCTTCATTCATCGCTTGCCTGGTCTTAGCCCAGCCCGCCGCTTCAGTCTCGAACTCGGCCTTCAGGGCGGCTTCGTTATCCTGCGCCTTCTTCAGAGCCGCCTTGTGGCTCTCCTCCTGGTCAGCCAGCTTCTTGGCCAGGCGGTCACGCTCCAGGACCAAGGCGTCGTACTCGGTTTCCTTGGCGCGAAGGGCGGCCTGCGCCTTGCTAAGCTGCCCCCTTAAGTCGGCATTGGCTTCTGCGAGCACGAAAGACAAAAGAAAAACTAGTAAGGTGAAGTCGTCAGGAAAGATCCGACCCGACTGCTGGCCCGAATCTCGGGGACTACACCCAGTGGGTGCGCTGACGCGCCCCCACAGGAGATGAACGAAACCAAGTACGTACTCCGGCTGCTGACCAGGTCTTCGGTTCTCCGACCCAGCTCCTGAGCCTGGGAGTTGAAGGCGGCAGCGCGGAGGTTATGATACTCCTGGAAGATTAGACAGGAGGCGAGAATAAGGTAGTCGTCAAGGAAGATCTGACCCGACTGCTCAGCAGTCGGCCCGAATCTCGGGGACTACACCCAGTGGGTGCGCTGACGCGCCCCCACGGAAGAAATCAAGAGAACAAAACAACAAAAGATAGAAGACTCACCCGGATGACGGCCCGTGTCGCAAGGAACTCCTGGGTGTATTGCTGCAGCGAGGCGGCTTGGGCCTGAAGCCGGTTTCGAATCTTTTGGGCCGCCACATTCAGCTCGCCCGTCCCGCCGCTGGGAGTCCACTCGGACGTGCCGGTGCTGGCCGCCTCCAAGGCTTCCGCCGTCTGGCTGGCACCCGTAGCTCGGTGCGGCTCCGGCGCAGCGGTGCCTCCCCCTGCGCGCCGGCGCATTGCTGGCTGCACCTCGAGGCCGGCTCCTGCTTCCGTCTCACCCCCGGCCGGCTGCTCTGGTGCCGCAGCCGACTGGCCGCCTTGGCCCGCTTCGGTTGGCGCTGCCGGCGGCGCCCCCTCCACGAAGATCACGGAGTCCTCCCTCCGCTCCATCACCGGCGGTTCTTGGTCAACCTCCTCCAGCGGAGGCACAGGAATGTTGGGGGCCACGGCGCGGAGGGGAATGGCTAGCAGCGGAGGCTGGTTGTGCGAAGCCTCCGCCTCCGTCTCCGCAGCTGCCGCCTCCGCCTGGGCCTTGGCTGCTGCATCAGCCTGCTCCTTCGTCGCCTGGGCGGCCCTTCGCTCCGCCGCCTCCCGCTCCTCCCGCACCTCTCGTGCGTTCCGCTCCGTGGCTCCCTGAGGTCGGCGCGGGGATCCATGCGGCGGGAGCCTGAAGACCCTCCAGTCGGCCCGACTACGGAGCCGCCCGGACCCCGCTCAAGGGAAAGCGGCGCCCTGTCCGGCGAACAAAGAAAGGTTTAGAAGAGTTTTCAATCGAAAAGAACAACAAAAAATATGTATCCAAGCATTCGACGACTTACGCTGAGATCGCCTACGGCTGCTTCACCGCCTTGCGGAAGCAGGCCGCCTTCGCGGCCGCCTCATCTCGCTTGGTCGCCGCTGTGGAAGCCTTGGACTTCTTCGGCCGGCTGCCGAAGAGGATCGACACGGCCCGGCGCTTCTGGGCGCCGCCACCAGCAGCCGGCGCGGCAGACGAGCTCGCGCCTTGATGATCAGGCGCCGGCTGGCGGCGCGGAGCGACTTCGACCTCGGCATCATCCGGCCAGTCCTCGAAGCCAGCTGTGAGCCCCGCGCCTCCGGCCTCGTTGCTTTCCCCCACGATGGCGTCTTCCATGGCGGCCGCTCCCAAGTCCGGGTCGTCGGCGTCGTCCACCATGCGGTCAAGGACGAGCTGGCGCTCTATCCCTGCGGCCCCGGTCGTCGGCAGAAGGAGAGGGTTCTGCTAGGGGCAAACAGACTGATCAGAGGACGGCTATCATGAGGCCGGCTACCAAAGGAAGAAAAGAAGAAAGAACTTACGACGGGCGGAGGGTTGGCGCGAGAGTACGGCCCCTTGCCGTACCGCCAATCCTCGGCGAGCTTGCAGTTGGAGATATAGTTCACCATGTAGGAGACCTCCGCATGAGGCATCTCCTGTTGGGGAACGTAGCAGAAATTCAAAATTTTCCTACGTATCACCAAGATCTATCTATGGAGAGACTAGCAACGAGGGGAAGGAGAGTGCATCTACATACCCTTGTAGATTGCTAAGCGGAAGCGTTCAAGTGAACGGGGTTGATGAAGTCGTACTCGTCGTGATTCAAATCACCGATGATCCTAGTGCCGAACGGACAACACCTCCGTGTTCAACACACGTACAGCCCGGTGACGTCTCCCATGCCTTGATCCAGCAAGGAGAGCGGGAGAGGTTGATGGAGATCCAGCAGCACGACGGCGTGGTGGAAGTAGCGGGATTCCAACAGGGCTTCGCTAAGCGCTGCGGGAGGAGGTAGATGTGTCACGGGAGGGAGAGGGAGGCGCCAGGCCTTAGGTTGGTTTGCTCCTCCTTTTCCCCACTATATATAGGGCCAATGGAGAGGGGGGAGGCGCAGCCCTTGCCCCTTCCTCCAAGGAAGGGTGCGGCCAAGGGTGGGGAGGAGTCCACCCTCCCTAAGGCACCTCGGAGGTGCCTTCCCCTTTTAGGACTCTCCCCTTTTTCTCTTCTCTTGGCGCATGGGCCTCTAGGGGCTGGTGACCTTGGCCCATATAGGCCAAGGCACACCCCCTACAGCCCATGTGGCCCCCCGGGGCAGGTGGCCCCACCCGGTGGACCCCCGGGACCCTTCCGGTGGTCCCGGTACAATACCGATGACCCCGAAACTTGTCCCGATGGCCGAAATAGCACTTCCTATATATAATTATTTACCTCCGGACCATTCCGGAACTCCTCGTGACGTCCGGGATCTCATCCGGGACTCCGAACAACTTTCGGGTTACCGCATACTAATATCTCTATAACCCTAGCATCACCGAACCTTAAGTGTGTAGACCCTACGGGTTCGGGAGACATGCAGACATGACCGAGATGACTC